>NW_026878823.1:0-246335 GCF_032173495.1 Musca vetustissima | reverse complement strand
TATGCCTAAAAACAAACTTTCGCCTAACGGACTTTCTCGATTTTCCTTGCAAGTCTCAGTGACAGTGGGGACTCTGTGTAGAAAACGCCATATTGCGCAAAAACTAAAATGCATGCAGTATTGATAAAATAACATGATTATTAAAATTTAATTTTGGATCCATTAAAATACCAAGATCAACAAATGAATCAACAGTTGATAAAACAGTACCATTAATATTGTATTGCCTTGTTAAAGTAGAAGATCTGGAAAAACACATATGCTTACATTTGTTTAGGTTTAAATCCATACAGTTTAATTCGCACCATTGAAAAAGGTTATTTAAATCATTTTGAAGTAAATCAGCTTGCTTCATGGAGTTATGGGTGATAAACAACTTGACATCGTCAGCATACATTAGCAATTTGGAGTGGATTATTGCATTTGGTAAATCATTTATAAATAGAAGAAAGAGGAGTGGACCTAAATGACTTCCTTGGGGAACACCGGAAGGAACATTAATGGATTTGGAGAGACAATCATCAAACAAAAAAAAAATACTACGTGTATTTTTTCAAATACTACCTGTGATCTATTTCTCAAATAAGATGATATCCATTTAACTAAATTTATACTGAAACCAATTTGATTTAATTTATATATTAAAAGTTCATGGTTAACCCTGTCAAAAGCTTTACTGAAGTCAGTGTAAATCGTGTCGGTTTGATTACGCTGAATAAAACCTTTTATGACGGTTGAGGAAAATTGAATAAGATTGGTAATGGTTGAGAGGCCACTACGAAAACCATGTTGATATGGGCTTAAGATTGGCTGAACTTTATTAGAAATTACATCAGTAATCAGTTTTTCGAATAATTTTGGAATATCACTTAATTTAGCAATTCCTCTATAATTCGAGACATTAGTTAAGCTACCAGATTTGTGTAAAGGAACTATATAGGATTTCTTCCAGAATGTCGGAAAATGACTATATTTCAGGGAATTATTAAACAATAGCGTTAAAGGGATAGCTAATGTATCTGAACAGTACTTTAGAATTATGCTAGGAATGCCATCCGGACCTGGACTTTTAATTGATCTTAAATTACGTAGATTTTTAGAAACATATTGACTTTGTAAAAAAGGCATAGATATTTGATCTATCGTCGATAATTTATAACTATATGTATCTTTATTTGGACAGGGTGAATATGAATATGTTGTAGCGAAAAAATTTGCAAAGCACTCTGAAATTTCAGAGTTTTTCTCAAATGTCTGATTATTGAATTTCAAGATGGTGGGCTTTGACGTAGCTTTTCTTTTTATATTAACAAAGTCATAAAAAGATTTAGGATTGGATTTGAAATTAAGTTTAATCTTGTTTAAATAAAGATTGTAAAGTTTTCGGGACTCTGACGTATATTTAGACCTTGCGACAGCATATTTAGCATAATCTATAGAGGAGCCTGATTTTTTATATTTTTTAAAAAGTTTATTTTTATAATTTTTAATACTTGAAAGGCCAGATGTGACCCATGGATATCGTTCCGAGTTTCTAACTCTAACAATGGGAACACATTCTAGAATAAATTTATTTAGGATATCATAAAATTTATATACTGATAATTCTAGATCAATATGACTCTTACAAATAAATAATGTGCTCCAATTTACGTTTGAGATAAGTGCGTTTAGCTTTCGGAAGTCAGTTTTATTATAATTAGGAACAGATTTAAATGATATTAAAGAATTGTTGGTAGCTAAATTATTATGCATCATGGATATGCATAATGTAGGATGGTAGTTATCTTCGGGAGTACATACTGGAGGTATTCTAATAATTTCAAAATATTGTGTATAATTCACAAATGCTAGATCTAGAATTCGATCATAACAATTTGATACGCTATTTATTTGATAAAGATTTATGTCGCTAAAACGATTTACAATTTCAAAGGTATATAAGTTTACATTTGCATCAGATGTCAAAGGTGTTAGAGCCTCAGAATCTGGCAATGAAAGCCACTTTACGGACGGCAGATTAAAATCGCCGAGAACTAATATTTTGTCAGAGTCATTCATTTTGTTAGTGATTGAATTTATTGCTAACAAATGCTGATTATAAATATCAAGTTGCGATGAGGGAGGAATGTATGAGCAAGTCACAAATAATTTAAAATTTTCTAATTCAATGGATATGCAAATAAATTCGATATCAAAACAGTTTAATTCAATTAAATTAGTGGAATATTTGGCATCAACTGCAATAAGGACGCCACCACCTTTTTTAAGAACTCTATCTTTTCTAAATATTTGATATCTAGAACACAAAATTTCACTATTTAACACGGATGGTTTTAACCAAGTTTCAGAAAATACTATAACATCATAATTAAACCCAAGGCTATCAGAGAATAATCGAGTTAATTTTGTGTTTAACCCTCTTACATTCTGATAGCAAACATTGAGAAACATATTTAGTTTTTTGGCAATATTTCAGCCCTCTGAGGCAAATGAGCTAAATTTTCAGATCTTTCCAGAAATTCCTTTACAAATGCATTAGCAGGCCAAAATTCTCTCGAAATTAGTCGATGAAACATACTTTCTTCTACTACGATTTTAAAAGATGATCTACTTTCTGAGAAAGCAGACCGGAGCTTATAACAACGTAGAAAGAAATTTCCATCGATTTTTGATTTTATATAATAATTTATATCCTCAGCCGAGGTATCTGGTGCAAACCTAGATACAAATACCATTTTCCTGGTGGGAGCCATAGATAATGGTCTTTGACCAGGTTGGAGGGAATTGCTAGTGCCAGCTACGGAAGACGCATTAGATGATTGAACTGATGATTCCCGATTTCCGTGAGTAGGTTTTGAAGTCTTTTCCAGACTAGCACTACTTATACTCACAGATTTTGGATTAATCACTTCATTTACATCCTTAACGATTTCCGAGGCCGAATGTGACGCAACACTAGCATATGTCTGGACACAATCAGTTTCCGTTGTATCTGTGATATTGACGGAAGGTGATTGTGGCACTGTATTCCCAACAGAAACTGTGGGTTTGCGACTAGGCACGACTTTATTGGGAGCCTTTTTCGCAGACCTTTTACGTTTCTGCCCAGACACAGACGGTGATGATACAAATTCATCAAGCTTTTGGTACTTGTCGAACAAATTCGAAAAATTCTCAAATCGTTTTGATAACGATGTAAATTCCTTTTTCATCGAACTAAGCTCCGACTGCAAGTCTTTTACAAAGTTATAAAAGTCAGCTGAAAGTTTTCGACAATGGACACAGCACCAACGGACACCAACATTATCCCTAATTGTGTCCACTACTTTTGCATTAATTCGAGCACATTTAACGTGCCATTGATTAAGGCAAAACCAGCAAGTGACACACAACTCATCATCTACGGAAATATTACATAACTCGTAAGGACAAACCATTTTTAAAAATTATTATTATTATTATTTTTTTTTTTTAATAATTTATGAATTTACTGGAATTTCTATCCCTTGAATTTCTTATGAAACACACAATTTGGCAACTCTGTTTTGAGATGTCAAAATAACAAAACAAAATAAAAATAAAAGAAATGTTACAACAACAATATAAGCTAATGCAACAAAGGAACAAACTGGGAATGGAATCGAAATGCCAATAAGAATTAAAAAGATTAATTAATATTAGGAAAAATATGTTATATTTCACACTTCCAATTATATCAAAATGCACAAAAATTATTTCACAACACTTTTAAACACCGTTACCACAAAAACACAGATTATATTGTTAGAAATTAAATATTTTTTAAACGAGCACAGAGCACCACAAAATTAAAAAATCCACGCCTGATGTTCGGCAGGAACTTAAAAAATATTCTTTAAAAAATCCACGCCTGATGTTCGGCAGGAACTTAAAAAATATTCTTTAGAAAATCCACGCCTGATGTTCGGCAGGAATTAAATATTTTTTAAACGAGCACAGAGCACCACAAAATTAAAAAATCCACGCCTGATGTTCGGCAGGAACTTAAAAAATATTCTTTAAAAAATCCACGCCTGATGTTCGGCAGGAACTTAAAAAATATTCTTTAAAAAATCCACGCCTGATGTTCGGCAGGAACTTAAAAAATATTCTTTAAAAAATCCACGCGTGATGTTCGGCAGGAACTTAAAAAATATTCTTTAAAAAATCCACGCCTGATGTTCGGCAGGAACTTAAAAAATATTCTTTAAAAAATCCACGCGTGATGTTCGGCAGGAACTTAAAAAATATTCTTTAAAAAATCCACGCCTGATGTTCGGCAGGAACTTAAAAAATATTCTTTAAAAAATCCACGCCTGATGTTCGGCAGGAACTTAAAAAATATTCTTTAAAAAATCCACGCGTGATGTTCGGCAGGAACTTAAAAAATATTCTTTAAAAAATCCACGCGTGATGTTCGGCAGGAACTTAAAAAATATTCTTTAAAAAATCCACGCCTGATGTTCGGCAGGAACTTAAAAAATATTCTTTAAAAAATCCACGCGTGATGTTCGGCAGGAACTTAAAAAATATTCTTTAAAAAATCCACGCCTGATGTTCGGCAGGAACTTAAAAAATATTCTTTAAAAAATCCACGCCTGATGTTCGGCAGGAACTTAAAAAATATTCTTTAAAAAATCCACGCCTGATGTTCGGCAGAAACTTAAAAAATATTCTTTAAAAAATCCACGCCTGATGTTCGGCAGGAACTTAAAAAATATTCTTTAAAAAATCCACGCCTGATGTTCAGCAGGAACTTAACATATAATCATTAAAAAATCCATGCCTGATCTTCGGCTGGACTTTATAGAAATAATCTTTAAAAATCCACGCCTGATGTTGGGCTAGACTTTGAAAAAATATTCTCTAAAGAATCCACGCCTGATCGCCAGACCATCTAAAAATATTTTTTTAAAAAATTGTAATTGAAGATCTGTAAGTATTTATAAAAAGACCCCTGGAGGTTCTCTGTGAATAGAAGACCACTAGAGACCAAGTATGGATAGAAGATCCCTAGAGGTAATCATTGAATAAAAGACCACTAGAGATCCTCAATTCATTGAAGACTTCTAGTTATTGTCTCTGAATAGAAGACCTCTTGAGGTCATCTATGGATAGAAGCTACCTGGAGATCATTTATGTCATCTTCTAGACGCTTTCTATAATTCTAAGACCACTAGAGATTCTCTATAACCTCTGAAAGTCTTCTATTCTGAGAATATAAGATAACATCTAAAGACTCTCTATAGCAAACGGCCTCGTAAGACCGAAGACCTTTAAAGGAATTATATAGGCAGTTCTCATATCAAATTCTTCCTCCAATGGCTGTGTGGATCTCGAGTTTCCTTTTCCACCCATACATACTATTTTTCTTAGCAAACATAAAATGAAACAGCATTTTTCCTCAGACTAGCATCTCCATTTCAGAACTTGCATTAAATATTGATAAAAATTTCCAAACTTTGCAGACAATCACCAATACAACAAAACCAAAAAAAAAAAAAACTCCTCCACAAACAACAGCAACTAAACACAAAAAGGAAGAAACTAAACACAGTTACGAAAAATCAGTGAAACAATAACATTTATCCGAACGAAGACTATTTTATGGAGTCGTTCCGTTTTTTCATTTCATCTCCTGTAGTCGGAGCAATTGTACGCAGACGAAACTACAAATTGAAGTATCAGCAGAATAACTGAAACTGCTACCCAGTCTCGGCTCTCGTCCCTCCATTTTTTGCACATAATGGTGAAAACTTTTAGAATACTAAAAAACGAAGTCGTGTGGAAATACAATTATAGTTCAACAACTTTATCATCAGACACGATGCTACGGATTTATTTATGTGTGTGTTGATGTGTTTGTAGTGGTATAAATTATAACATTTTGTATTTGAAATGGAAATGTATTTGGGAAATCAATTTACATTTTAGAACAGGTGGAGAACAGGCACATCAAGAAAATATTCATATGCACGACTGGAGAACTATTTTTTCGTATATCGAAAATTTGGCTGATCTTTTATATGAGGAATATGTCAAAATATGAACATATGTTAGAAAGAGTAAACCGATATTCTCCAACTTCGAAATTAATCTAAAAAAAAAACAACCGTTCTGTCGGTTGTTTTTTTTCCCTTAGGACTTTTTTATTGATATAAATAAGCCGAGCTTATAAAAGACCTTCAGAGGTCTTCTGTCTATAGAAGACCTTTAGAGGTCTTCTGTCTATAGAAGACCTTTAGAGGTCTTCTGTCTATAGAAGACCTTTAGAGGTCTTCTGTCTATAGAAGACCTTTAGAGGTCTTCTGTCTATAGAAGACCTTTAGAGGTCTTCTGTCTATAGAAGACCTTTAGAGGTCTTCTGTCTATAGAAGACCTTTAGAGGTCTTCTGTCTATAGAAGACCTGTAGAGGTCTTGAGTCTATAGAAGACCTTTAGAGGTCTTCTGTCTATAGAAGACCTTTAGAGGTATTCTGTCTATAGAAGACCTTTAGAGGTATTCTGTCTATAGAAGGCCTTTAGAGGTATTCTGTCTATAGAAGACCTTTAGAGGTCTTCTGTCTATAGAAGACCTTTAGAGGTCCTCTGTCTATAGAAGACCTTTAGAGGTCTTCTGTCTATAGAATACCTTTAGAGGTCTTCTGTCTATAGAAGACCTTTAGAGGTCTTCTGTCTATAGAAATTCAAATAATTAGAAATTCATTACATTTTTCGAAAATTCCCACGAAACCAAATTGGTTTGTCTGTGGGTTCTTAAAAATACATTGTACATTTCTTCATTTTATTATATTCTCTTAGCTGTAGCATTATCAAAAACTTGTATTGATTAAATTTTATAAATTATTAATAAAGAATTTTTTTATATGTTTGATTTTAATATTTTTGTTTCTTAAATCTAAGATTTCAGTTGGTAATTCATTCAGAATAGTGGGTAGGGCAACAGCCAATGAAAATTTACCATATTCATTGGTAAATCTTGGAATGATGTAGCGTCCTTCTATTCGTCTTCTCGTGTGTTGTTCATGATCTATATGTTTTGCAAGAATTGGATCATTCCCAAATTCGCTGACAATTGTTATCGAGTATAGTTCCTTTATGTTTAATATGTATTGCTCTTTATACATTTGCTTTATTGTATTTGTAATACGAGTATTGCCGAGTTGTTTATATAATGATTTAACTATTTGATCTTGGGATTTCTGCAGTATTCTGCAGCAACGCGCATTTCCCCAAGCTGTAATACCGTGTCGTAGTGTAGATTCTACTAGAGAATGATATGCTTGTTTTAGTACATAGTATGGTGCGCAGTTTCCCAGATGGTACAGTGCAAAAGCAGCTTTACGTATTTTTTTTTTGTAAGTTTTCTATATGATTTTTCCACTTAAAATTGTGGTCCAGTTGTACACCTAAATATTGGTAATTCTCTACAATCTCCAAGTGCGTGGTACACTCACAATTATTCTCAGGAGTTGAATGAATACACTCATAATTATGGAATATTAGTGAAATGTTACTTTTTGACATATTTCGCGGCCTTATGTGCATAACTTTTGTCTTATTTGCGTTTATAACTAATCCGTTATCATGGCACCATTGCGTAATTATATTGAATTCTTTTTGCATTGTGTTTGTTGCTTTTTTTATATCCTTGTTGCAAACAATTATGGTGGTGTCGTCAGCATACGTAAAACATGTGCTGTGTTTTAAATGTTGCGTCATCTCATTTGTGTATATAAGATATAATATTGGTCCTAGTTTGGATCCTTGAGGTACTCCGTGCAGTGTAGGCATATATTTGCTATTTTCATTATTTATTCTTACACTAGAAAATCTTTCTGTAAGATATTCTTGAAACCATTTAAGGCAGTATCCTCTGATTCCAATTTTTTCCAACATATTTATCATTCTTTCATGAGAGAGGGTATCGAAGGCTTTACTGAAATCAATGAAGAGCGCAAGGCAATTATTTTGCTGACTCAAGTTTTGGTTTATGTGATTCGAAAAATGACCGAGTAATTGGTTTATGTTCTTATTTTTTTGAAAGCCATATTGGTTTTTATTTATGATTTTGTGCTTAGTTAGATAATTTGTTAGTCTTCTAACAATTATTTCTTCTAAAATTTTTTCCATTACAGGCAGAATAGAGATAGGTCTATAATTACCATAATCAGACTTAACTCCTCCTTTATATATTGGTCTTATTATTGATGTTTTCAATGTGTGTGGTATTGATGGTTCTTGCATACTATTGTTTATTAATTTAGTTATTATGGGTGTGAGGATACTTGCATTGTTTTTAATGTCTATGGGTCTAATATTGTCTATACCGGCACTTTTACTCGAATTTAGTGTTTTTAGTATACCATATATCTCAGTTTCTGTTGCGTATTCAAGAAACATCGAATTTGATAAAGTTCTTTCTATTGTATTATTTAGTGTCACAATATTACAAGGATGCAATATGTTAATTACGTTTTGGTTAAAATTGACAGCGAAATTATCGGCTATGTCTTTCATTGTTTCACCGTTGAAGCTCAGTTTAATATTTTCATCTATATTACTAACTTTCTTTCTGGTTATTTTATTAATTGTTTGCCAAGTTCCACGAATATTATATCGATTTTTTACGAACTCGGTATAAAAATGATCGTTTTTTGCTTTAATTATTAACTTATTCAGCTTATTATTATAATTTTTATAAATAGTTTCATTTGTTATATTTGATTTATTATGCGACCATTTTTTATATAATTTGTCTCTAATATTACACGATTTTAATAAATTATCGTTGAGCCATGGGTGTGGGTTTCGTTTTTTATACTTTGTTTTCATAATTTTAGAACTTTCATATATTTGTGTAAATGTTTCATTTATATTATTGTAGAGATCATTGGTGTCTTTGGATCTATTTATTATGTCTTCCCAATTTATGTTTGATATTTTATGGTTTACTTTGTAATTATTGATTTTATAATGTGTTTCGCATTTTACGTTTTGATTCATATGGGTGTTTGCTTCGTCTATACAGCCAATTAGAGCATGGTGATCGGATATATCTGTGGTTACTATGGCAGCATAAGCTTCTATCAACTTTCTATCCCATCTTATGAAAATGTAATCAATACATGTTTTTGTTATGGTATTTTCCGCTTCTCTTGTAGCTTTGGAAATCATGCATCTCAAACCATATGACGATAGAGTGCTTAAATAATGAAGTGATATTGCAGTTTGTTTTATTGTATCAATATTTATATCGCCTAGTAGAACAATTTTGCTTTTGCTAGGGATTTTATTTAAGTTTTCGTCTAATTCATTTATAAAATGTGATACACTTTTACTCGGTGGACGGTAGATAGCCAGAATCGTCACATTTGTACCATTAATTAGAGTCAAATCAGTTCTCATTATTTCAGCTGATTTCGCTTCAATATTTGTGCTTTTGTATAGTATTGTATCTCTAATATAGATGGCTATTCCTCTATAGAAGACCTTTAGAGGTCTTCTGTCTATAGAATACCTTTAGAGGTCTTCTGTCTATAGAAGACCTTTAGAGGTCTTCTGTCTATAGAAGACCTGTACAGGTCTTCTGTCTATAGAAGATCTGTAGAGGTCTTGAGTCTATAGAAGACCTTTAGAGGTCTTCTGTCTATAGAAGACCTTTAGAGGTATTCTGTCTATAGAAGACCTTTAGAGGTCTTCTGTCTATAGAAGGCCTTTAGAGGTATTCTGTCTATAGAAGACCGTTAGAGGTCTTCTGTCTATAGAAGACCTTTAGAAGTCTTCTGTCTATAGAAGACCTTTAGAGGTCTTCTGTCTATAGAAGACCTTTAGAGGTCTTCTGTCTACAGAAGACTTTAGAGGTCTTCTGTCTATAGAAGACCTTTTCATCGAAGACCTATATAAGACCTAAGCTGATGTTATTAGTTTTGTTTATGGCGGAACCGAGGTATATAAAATCCTTCACTACCTCGAAGCTGTAGTTTTCAAGTTCCACAGTTGGTCCGGGGCTACTGGACGTCTTGCGCGTTGGTCTTCTCGCCATTTACTGCCAGTCCCACTTTGGCAGACACTTTCTCAATTTGTTCAAAGGTGGCTGTTACCGCTCGCAATGTTCGACCCATTATATCGATGTCATCGGCGTAGGCGAGTGTGCTGTTTGGTGTACAGAGTGCCATTTCTGTTCACCTTTGCATCTCGGTATTGAAGGGCTCCGATAAGTCCTTTCCGAATTTAACTGCTGACCTTGTACCATTTGAAGGTACCCTGCATAGCCGTATTAATTTTGCAAGAATGTCAAACGCAGACATGGCTTTTAAAACCACAGTCGACGAATAGGTGGAATGTGTCGATGTAATGTCATTGACAATTGGCTTCAGTCGTTCATACAGCACGCTGGATAACACTTTATATGCGATAGGAAGGAGACTAATTCCTCTGGGTCTATGTGACCCGATTATCATGAAAAGAGTCATGTTTATTCCTTGGTGTTGTAAAACTTCGTGATGTTCAGATCGACATGAAAAAAGACAAAAATAGCGATTTTGATATATTTTATCACCTACATAATATCCGATCATCACCAAAAACAATGTGGGTCGTCTTTGGCCATAGCCAAATCTTTGGTGACGATTGGTCCATAACTTTGACCTGTAACGTATTTACATAATATAATGGACAGACTGACGGACCCATATGTCTAAATAGCTGGTTGAGATATGACGAACGGTATACTAAAAGGTATATTCGCGGCGTTACAAACTCTTGGGGCCACACAAGGCTATTATAACCTCAGAACATAATTGTATAGGGTATAAACAGGACAATTATAACCTAAAAATCGGAAATTATAAACCCAATGTCAGATCCTGAAAATATCGAATTTTTTCTTTGTTTTACCAAAAAGTCAATTTGAGCCATTCTGTTTCCATTCCAAAATGCATTTACTAGTATCCTCCATACATACACCAATAACCGATAAGAGCAGTCAGTCATCATAATTTAAAACTATTTTCAACAATAAAATAAAAGAACCCCCGAAAGAAAACTTTAGTTTCTTCACATTTTCAACTGACAAAAGTTTTGGCCAAAAACAAAAATTTGCTTGCCAAAAGAAAAAAAACAAAAAGTTTACACAAACTTAAAAGGAAAATCGGAACAGATGCAGAGTTGTGTAGGCTTCCGGTTTGCAATTATTTCAAGTCCGACCAACAATAAATGCAGCAACAACGCCGAAGACAACCGAAACGAAAATGCACACCTTTTCTTAACTCTTTTATAATTTCATTTCATCCTCCATAACCCCGCTTGCCGTACTTCCTTAATGTTGACATTTTTCACTTTTGTTTCACAACTATTCAAAAAGTATTCCCAAAAATAAAACAAAACTTCTAAAAATCAAGAAGTAGTCCTAGCCCGAAATGCTACAGAAAAATATTTTTCAATTATAACTTTGGCAAACACAGAAATCTTGAAATCATTCATTCGAAACGTTGCCGACAAAAATGGAAATGGAACGACAACAACTCGTCGAAAAAGTTTTGCGGAACAAAAATTCAATGCACTTTTAACTTTTTGTGCTACCGCCAACAACCAACCCCCCGCCATCGAATTCGACGACCGACCGACCGACTGGCCATTCCTTGAACACTGCCACCCAAAACTAAAGAAAGAAAATTCATTTGGGATAACTTTGATAAGAAAGTTTTTGTGGAAAATTTTCTGTTGAAGAAAACTTTTTCACAATTTGCAAGGGCTATACGGTGAGTGAGTGTATTTGTATCTGTGTGTGTCTGTTAATGCCTCATCATTGTATTGTGGTATTGTAAAAACGGATGTATAATTGTATTACAACAATTATATTATACTATCCTTTACAGAGGTAGCAAAGAAGGTAAAAAATTCCAATATTTGTTATAGATCGATAGAGAGAGAAAAGGAAGACATAAAGTGGCTCCAATTGCATTATCAAACTTCATATTCCTATCTCCAAATGAGGTAAGATTCAAATAATTAAAATGCTTATGATGAAAAATCTACGAATATCACAATGAAATGAATAAAGTCGACTTGACATACCGAAAAAAAATTAAGAATATTTTCATAATTTAATTCATAGCTATTCCTTCTTTTTACATGTACCTCAATTTAAATACGTGTAAAAATTCTGATAATCATAAGAAAGCCACTATTTTTCCAAAAAAAAAAATGTAAACATTTCATTAATATTAGAACTATTTTCCTACTTCGCTCTACTTTACCACTATTTGCGCCCATTTTTACTCTCTCTCTCTTTTTGACAAAACGAATGTATTTCTCCCACCACTACCACCATTCATTATTCGGCTGTTTTGTTTTGATATCGTTCTTACCCAATTAACATTTTTCGAAAATTTTAATCCTATTCGAGTCTTTTTTTAATACTGCTAGAAGATTAAAATGCTCGAATATGCGCGCATTTTCTGATCGTAATTGACTCAGTCGTCGGGAGAAAAGTGCGACCCAGCGCGAGTCCTCTATACCAATAACATATGAGTCTTCCTCGGCATTAGGTTCGAGTAATTTTTGGCCTTTTTCTAATAGTTTTAAGGGTCTTTTTCGAATCATGTTTTAAAAACTTCTTACCCATTTTTAATTAATTTGTGACTCTATTTCGAGTCTTTTTTAAGTAATTTTTTTATCTATTACTAGTCCTAATTGTGTCATTTATGAGTCTTTTTGTAGTCGTATATAACTCGTACATATATTCATTCAGAAGTCCTTTTTGATACATTTATGCTTAAAATTCGAGCCGTTTATTAGTCATATATGAGAGTTTACGATTTTATAAATCACGTACGTGATTTGTAAATGTTCGGGTGTCCGTATAAACGTAAAATAAAAATAAATATATTAAGTTATGATTTTAATATATTATATATTAATAAATATAAATTAATAATTTTATATAACTAAATAAGCAAATAAATAATTAATATATTTTGTAATAGTTATTAAATATATCGTTAATAATTCATATACAAATAATTTACCCCGTCGTTTTCTGTTTGTTACTCTGACTTCTGAATGTAGAAAATTTTGTTGAGGAATACTGTTTACTTCTTTATCGTTGCCGTTGACAAATATCTGAAACGAAATATGTAAATATTTTTCTTCTTAATAAAAACCTTATATTATTAAAAAATGTGAACTTACTTTTAATTGCCGTTACTATAAAGAATTTTCAGCGCTAGCCTTAGATCAGTTTCCCTTCCAGCTGTCTTTCGTAGCTAAGTCATCTGTGAACAACTTCCGAACTGCAGATCCAAGAAATTGAGCAGGACCATCGCCACCGGGTTTTGCAATAAAATCTTTCTGTAAAAAGATTATAATAAATTGCGTTAGTTTATTTAATTTAGTTGATTAGTTATCAAATCACATTAACTCACCTTTAAATACCTCTGTTTCACTTCACTAAAAATTGATATTAACACCTACACTTAACTTTTGTAAATGAGCATAAAGGAATATTTTCTATTTACTCCAGTAAATGCAAAAAATGTCCCATTTTACTTGGAAGAAAACAAGCAGTTTTTCATCAGCCATCTGTGCAAAATGTGATCAAAGAATACACAATTCTAAACACTTTTAAAACATCTGCACGCTTCTTTTTTGATTAAGCCTTTTTCGATCTTCAGATGATCAAAATATTATGACCAACAACGAAAAACATAATCATATTTTACACACATTGATGATTGTTTTGCGACTGCTATACATTTTGTTGTTGTAATTTAAATAAAACTCTTTTTAATCATAAGAAGAATCACTTTCGGGTCCATTTTTGGTCGTCCCAGTGAGTCAATCAGTTTTCAATCATCAAAGAACTCTTTAAAGACTCCCTAGGTTGATTTTTTTTCAAAAACGATCTTTCAAATGCTAGACGCTATAGCGTCTACCTCTTACTTTGTGTTTGTTATTTTTGCAACCGTTTATTTGACTACTGCTTTTGTTGCTAACAACTGCCGACTATCCACTCACTCGATTGCGACTAGTTTTGCATTCCATTGTTTCTTCACTTTACCGATATCTGCATTGGTGTTACAAAATTCCCATATATATTTTCCAAAGTATTTCGATATAAATGCTAAATACAATAAATGCTAAATATCAAACAAATGTTGATACCAAAAACAAGCTTAATTGAATATTTACCATTGTATATGATTAGATAGGATTAAACGAGAAAATACAATAACATAGAAGAAGAAACCATAAAATCAAAATAGTAAAATTTAAAAGACAAAGAGTTTCTGTTCTGTTGAAACACGCCACCAACACCAAACAACCACACACTCCAAAGTTTTTTCACTCACTCTCTCTCTCCCTCTCTTTCTCTCTGACAAGAATCCAGTATTTAAAGTTTTATGAATTGCATATATAAAATGCAGAAACCCCAACTTTCTGAACCCTATTCATATACTATACTAATTATTATTTTCTGTACTTAATACGGTAAAATATTGCGAATTTATACATGGAGCTATATAAAACCAATAGGCGGTGCAGTATAGTCGGATTGAGCCACAACTGTCACTAAATGCTATATTTCTGCGGATATGTATTCCGAGGCTGGACAATATTCCGCCGTATTTGCACCCTTCACACAGTGGTCCAAGATGCCAATCTAGCTGGAAAAAAGTCAATTTTTTTATGTTTCAATTTTTACATAATTTGTTTGGTAGTCGTTAGATAACACTCCACTGTTCCTAACTGTATATCAGTTTTTTTGTTTTTTTTTTCTAATTTGCTTTGTTATGATGTTTTGGAAATGAACAATTGCATTATCACTGTTGTTTTAGCAGGCTTGTCGATTACCAGCATCACATTTGAACTGTTCGTAACATCAAAGAAGAAACAATTTTGTCATGCTAGGTATGTTTAAGCTATATTGTAAATAAATGTCGAATTTAAATGTTCTGTGTGCAAAATAATTGGTAAGAGAAAATATGTGTTTTGTGTAGCAAAATTTAGCAGTTTATGGTTTTTAGAGTAACTTTTAAATAGGATTCCCGTGGATTCCCGTGAAATGAATTGTGTCCGGTTTATCTGTGTGGTGTCCACTTTAGATGAAAAAAAGAAATAGCTGCAATTATTGACCGGTAAACTTTTTATATACATATATAGATAACATACCCATAACACGGAGAGAAGTATATAATGTGTGGATTGCCGAAATGGAAAGCAAAGAAAGTGTAAAAGCTGTCATTAGCTATTTTTTGCTAAGAGTGGGTTACAGAAAACTAAAACAGATGATTATTGCAATAATGTTATGTTAGCTGTACGAAGATTAACGTATTCAATTAACAAAAGGTGGATAAAAGCAAAAAGATCAAAGAAATATTTTGAAGACTCTAATAAAATTTGGTTAAATGGAGTATTTGGTCTTCCTTCTGAAAACGTGATTAAAATTCCAGAGGATTTAGGGATCCTCGATCTGATTTTTAAGGTAAATCTGAAAAAGGGAAGCGTTTGGAAGTGTCGACTTTAGTTAGTGAATGTTCACCCGAGAAACTAATTTTCGCTGCTGGCGTTAGTCTTTATAAGTCTGGCAAGAGGAATGCTGCCGCGATTCTAAAGAACATAAATGAATCTCCAACGAGAGCAACTAAAATTTAAAAAAAATGTTAATGCATAATCTAAGGAACCAGTACCATATACAGATGAAGAAGCATTATGTCTGTTTATCGATGGAAAATATACAAAAGCAAGTTATAATGCGATGCGTGCTGGTGCTAAGATCCGTAACGCGGATATATACCCATCATATTATAGAATTTTAGAAGCTAAAGAAAAGTGCTACCCAAGTAATGGAATAAAGTTATCCGATGTAACAGCAGAAGTGCCTCATCAGATCCATTAATCTCATCTTTTTCACCAAAGCCATTTGTTAGCTCTCGAAATGAAGAACTATTAGGTCATGAAGATATTTCCTTACTTTTAGATCCTTTCATACAGGTAGATGTAGAATGATTTAAATAAATGATTTTTATTTTAAATATATATTAATATTCTTATGTTGTTTTGTATATTAGTGCAATATATCTATTGGTGGTGGGGTCTCCTTTGTTATATGTTAAATTTGAAACTTTTACTGAAAATTTCGCAATTATTACAAAGAAATTTTCATTTTAGAAATTTTTAAATATACATATTTTCAATCTGAGCACGAGGTGCTCGAGTCGTCATTCAACATATTGCCAAAATTGATATTCGGCACCTCTAAATTAATACATAGATATTCATATTCTTTCAAATGTCATAAAAATTTCCACGACTATTTTACCTACAACGCCCATTTTTGGTACAAATAATGCTTTCAATAAGAAATGCATAATTCCAAAATTTCATACTTCTAGCTGCTTCCGAAGAGAAGTTATGACTTTTTTCCAGCTAGATTGGCGTCTTGGACCACTGTGCTTCAGTAAGATACGAGTAATCCTGAACAATATAAATATTTGTAGGCACCTAAAATTTTTTCGTATTCCATTATTTGAGTTAATATTAGATTGAAGGACAAAAGCTCCTATTTCTTACACTGGTATCATTTACAGATTATGTTTTCCCAGAGCGGAAATTTACGTATTTGGTTCCTTTTTTTATTTTACATGGAATTTTAAAAATCTTTGTGTTCTGTAAACTTTTCCGATCTATGTCTTCCCAGAGTTAATATATACATCATAGAAAGCAAATGTCGTCATATTTCAAACAAAAGTCTAGGTCCATTACACTCGGTCTTCATAGAAATAGTCATGTTTATCCTTTGACCAGATCCCCATCGCATGTAAAATTTCATGATGTCCGAAATATTATTGAGACCTCTAGAGCGAACAGAAAAGCAGAGAAATTTTCCATGAACACAATAATGACCGGAACGCCACTAAAATTTACACGGAGGAGGAAATATGACAAAGAAATTTTCCATGAACACAACAATTACCGGAACGCCACTAAATTTGTACACGGTTTTGATATAACACGGTTTGAAAATTAAATATTTTTCTTTTTTTACACGATTTTATTCCATTTAGCACGATTTAAAATTTTATGTACTTCAAATTTTTTTGTCAAATTTAATTTTTGCGAAGTATGTTCATATCACAAAAAAGTATTTATGAAAGAAAAAAGACTGAAGCCAGATTTAAGTGAATTCCCTTTTAGCGCGTACAAACAATTTTTACTGGTCAAAACAAATGTGAATAGCACTATTTTAGGGGAATTCCCTTTTTTACACTGATTCTTCTGGAACCAATCTGCCGTGTAAAAACAGACTTATGTGTATACAAGATAACATAAAAATCTTAAATTATCCCTTTATGAAAACATACAGCTTTTCTTTAAAAATACATGCAGATCTTCTTTATCCCGTTCAAATTCTTTCAACTCTTCTATAAGAAGATCTGAAGCTCTACGGTAATGAGATATCAATTTCTTCTATTAAGACCTCCAGAACTTCTATAAGAAAACCTATAGCTTTTCTATAAGACCTCCAGCTCTTCCATAAGAACACCTCCACATTTTTTATAATAAGACCCGAATTCGTATATAGGAATATCTCATGATGAAATTTGGTACAGCTAATTTGTTTGGCCCAGGGACGAAACATATTGAAATTGGGGGAAATCAATTCAAATTTAGATATAGCTCCCATATATATTTTCGTCCGATTTAATGTAAATAGTTTACCAAAGTCTTTATATATATATATAGAATGACGTGTGCTAAGTTTCGTGAAAATCGGTTCAGATTTAGATATAGCTCCCATATATATTTTCGTCCAATTTAAGGTAAGTGCTGGACCAAAGATCCTAAATATTTTTCGATTTGCACGAAATTTGGCATAGCGTACTGAATAGAATCTAGAATGATGTGTGCTATCTTTCGTGAAAATCGAAATGATGTGTGCTAAGTTTCTTGAAAATCGGTTCAGATTAAGATATAGCCCTATATATATTTCGTCCGATATAATGTAAATGGTGCACTTTCCTTACTTTTTTTTAATTTCTTTGCACCCATCGAATAGAGCCTGTTTTGAGCTATTGTTAAAATTGGCGGGTTCCAATTAAGACAAATATCTTATTACTGGCAGGTGTTAAAAACCGGTATCGAAAGTATATCGGTGGGAAAAATCGGTATCTCACATCGTCGCACAACGGCCGTTTTTCGATCATTTTTTTTTCATAGTCCTAATAGAAATTGCTTCACGTTTACGTTTTTATTGGTCTTCAATATTTAGAGGGCCTTATTGGGGTCCTGTCTATAAAATAATACAAACACTCCAATAAACTAATACACATTTTTATGAAATAATTTAACAAAAACATATATTTCCCTCAATGGTATATAAAATAATTAAAACAATTATGTGCTGTAAAAAAAACCCCGAAGTCCGAACAAGGCAACAATTCACTTTTTAATAATAACCACTGCGACGTATATACTTCTTGATGAAACAATAAGCCATTATGTTAAACACCACGGCAATGAAAACTAGACCCAAACAATCCATCCAATAGGTGTCATCCGAGGTGCGAAAAGATCCACGTTTCAGGACCTCCAGGCCGTTTTTTATGCATGGATGGGCCTGGTTTTTGGGACAGTCTGTAACAATGGAACCGATAATAGAAATTATTATATGATAGATTTCTCTATATACAATATAATGTATCTGAGGTCTTTACCAATCTTATCCACATCAATCCAAAAATTATACATCAGCGCCTCATTGGAATAGAAAAACAGTGACAGATATTTCAAAAATGGTATCGAATCGACATTATAGTACGCTCCACCAAATATCAAAAATACCAAATCAAATGGTGCTGCACATTCCGATGCCATTTTTTCCGATTCAAACAATGTCGATAAAAACAAACCATACCCTGTGGCCGCCACTGCCGACAGAGCCAATATTAAACCCATTGTTAGGAATAACATAAAACCACGCTCATAGTAAATAAATGCATAGACGATGGAAAAGAAAAAATAACTTTTAAAAAATGCCATGGGTATAAATGAGAGAACCACCGCAACATAATAGGCCGATAAGCTGTAAGTACCCTCGCCCACTTCACGCCTCAATATTGGCAAGGCAGCTGGAAATACATATGTAACGCCATAGGAGAAGGTAAATATCATTTCACTGCTAAGCATAAATATTGAACCGCCAATATCTTGGATCGAAGTCTGCGACATGCCAACCACACCGGAATACATTATGGCCAGGGTGACGGATGTAATCTGTAAGACCATTTTTTTTTAATTTAATATTAATGAATTTGTGAGGAGATAGTTGTTGGAGTATTACCATAAAAAATCCCGTTGATATAACGCCTTGCTTCAAATTCCGACTGTCATCCATAACGAAACGTTTTAACAGTAAATAGACCTGTATGGGCCACCAAATCTTTTTGCTGGAAGGAGAAGAAAAGTTAATTATTAAAAATTGCAAAATTTAGTATGTCTTTCGCGAAAAATTGAAACATTTTCAAAATCGAACGTTGTTATAACCTCCAATTTCGATGAGAAGATAATATAACAGAGGTACAAGTAGGCTTCGACAGGCTTTAACATGGCGTAGCCCAGGCTTATCTTTGTCCCTCTTTCATCTCAATTGTGGACACTGACCTACCGCGGTGTCACCTGGGGTAGCTATTTTCATCATCCTTTGAAATAGCGAGTTCATCCATAAGGACTATAAACAAATGAGTTGAGACGTCGGGTTAGTTGCTCACACTCGGAAACCACCTTCCTACTATGAAAAAGCAACGAAAAAAACCGAACCCCCCTAATATTGACGACCCGACAAACGTATAAAGGACCACGATTTGAGAATCTGCACTTGGAATGTGGCACAGTTTTTGCTTTGGCGGATGTACTCAATAAGTACAAAGCCGATATTATGGCCTTGCAGATAATGCGATGGTGATTACGCCCTGACATAATTTACGAGCGCCTAGAAACATCACATGACCGCTGCCCTGTCCATAACATTGAAATTCTTCTAGGAGATTTTAATTCAAAAATCGGAAGGGAAAATATTTTTGGTTCCACAGCCTCCATGAAGAATCATCCGACAACGGCTTGAGGTTGATTGACTTCGTGGCAGCAAAAATATCAAGAATCTCGATATACAGAAGGCCATCTGGATTCATGCTGATCAAACACCGAGAAATCAAATTCATCATGTTGTGGTAGACGAAAAGCATTCATCCAGTATTTTAGACTTTCGTTCAATACGAGGAACGAATATCAATTCGGTCAATTACCTTGTTGCAGCCAAGGTTCGCACCCGTCTTCATGTAGCAGGAAAGGTGCGATCTAACACAACATGGAAACTCGACGTCAATAAACTGCAAACACAACAGATACCAGAAACCTACTCCGCTCAACTTACCCAACTTACTCTGCTTGACGAAAACACTCCTTGTCCCGATAATAATATAGAAACACAATGGCAAAGAATTGTCCACTCCCTACAAACTCCAGGAAAAGCAACACCTGGATACCAACAACCACCGATCAGGAGTGTCGTAATGCTACTGAGGTGAAAAATGCAGCGTATAGGGCAACATTGCAATGGAGAATTATCGGGTGAAAAGGAGAGAGGAGAAACGAATTTTCAGAAAACATAAGAAGGAACAACAAAAACGTGGGCGTGAGAAAATCGAGATGTACAGTCGTCAGAATGAAGTACGGAATTTTTACCAAAGAATAAAACACCAAACCGAAGGCTTTGGTGCAAGCACATCCTCCTGTAGAGATGATAATGGAAACCTGGATACAGACATCGTGTTGAGGATCTGGATAGGAGCATTTTGAAAAGCTTCTTATCAATGCGGCTTCAGACATGCCAAATTCACCATTGACCAGATTTTCACGCTGCGCCAAATTTTGGAAAAGACCAACGAAAAACACATCGACACATTTCACCTATACGTCGACTTTAAAACCGCATTGGACGGCCCACTCCGCCCAGGGGTCTTTAAAACCATGTCTACGTACGTTTAACTGACACAATGCCAGCAGTTAAAGTCGGAAAGGACCTCTCAGAGCCTTCAATATCGAACGAGTATTCTGAAAAGGTGACAGTTTGTCGTGTGACCTTTTTAACATCCTGCTGGAAAAGGTCATACGAGTTGCAGATGTGAACATAAATGAAACTCCGTACACCAAACAGCGTATGTTACTCGCATATAAAAACGAGCCCATTGGCATCGACAGAATGGGTCGAACATTGCAAGCGAATTGAGAAAGAGTCTGCCAAAGGGGAAATGGCGAGAAGGCAACAGCTAATGGGATCAATGCGCAAGACGTCCTGTAGACTCGGACCAACTGTGGAAGTTGAAAACTACAGCTTCGAGGTAGTGAACGATTTTATATACCTCGGTACCGCCATAAACAAAACTAATAACACCAGCTAGGAGAATAGTGTTGGCCAACAGATGCTACTATGGTCTGAGTAAACAATTAAAGAACAAGGCCACCTCTCACCAGACCAAACTCTCATCTGGTGAGAGGTGGCCTTGCTATATGGATCTGATGCATGGGTACTTGCGCACGCAGATGAGGCAGCTCTTGGAGTGTTTGAGAGAAAAAGTCTCCGGAAGACCTTTCGGACGATCTGCGTTGACGGCCAATATCGCCGCCGAATGAACCATTAGTTGTACCATATATTCTCGGACATCGACATATTCAGATGTATCGAGCTGCAGCGACTATGTTGGCTTGGTAATGTTGTGAAAATGGATGAGGATGCTACAGCTCAAAAGGCATATAAAAACGAGCCAACTGCTGGTTCACACAGAAGGGGAAGGCCACGAATACGAAAGGAGCAAGTTGAAAACACGGTTTTCCAAATTGGATGAGTTGAAGGTCGCAGAAGGTCTCCAGAATGGGATAGACGACTTCAAAGTATGAGGATCTATTGTAATGTTTGTTGCTGATATAACAACAATCACCTATATTTACCGAATATACCCCCTTCAATACTTACAAATTCTTCATATTATTTAAATAATCTCCCGTGTAAGGTTTCGGCAGCAACCAGCTACTGTTATACAGACCCATGGTCTGTAAATTATGTTTAGCTCTTACAACAGCTCCATCCTTGCGATTGGTATGACTATCCGATATTGTTTTCAAATAAAAATCGGCTGGATTACAGTTGTGGGGAATCGAATAACCCAAGCTGAAAAGAAAAATATTACAAATTCAATCTATTTTCCGAATATGCTAAACAACAGACAACTCACTTGGTAAAAAATTCCACAGCATCTTCTGTCCTGCCCTGATATACCAATCGTCCGGCATCCATCAATACAATGTGCGTAAATAGCTCAAATATATCCGAAGTAGGTTGATGTATTGAACAGATGATGGCTTTTTTATAACGACCATTTGGACTGTTGTTCAACGCTTTCAGACTGGGTAAATCCGAATCTAATATTTCCATTTCTATTGAACTGCTAGGACTACTTTCACCACTCGGTGAAGAATATGAATCTTCGCCATATAATGATGTTAGAGATTTATTCAGGATGCGATGACGTGTACACAAATGCCGTAGAGTTTTGATCACAGTAAAGGCATTATAACTATCCAGACCCGTGGTCGGTTCATCACAAAATATAAATGGAGGATCGGTGATTAGCTGAAGGGGTGATAAGGAAAAATGAGTTAAAGAGGAGATAGGCCTTCATATATATAGAAGGCCGTAAAGGACTTCCTATAGAGGGCCGTAAGGGACTTCCAATAGAAGGCCGTAAGGGACTTCCTATAGAAGGCCGTAAGGGACTTCCTATAGAAGGCCGTAAGGGACTTCCTATTGAAGGCCGTAAGGGACTTCCTATAGAAGGCCGTAAGGGACTTCCTACAGAAGGCCGTAAGGGACTTCCTGTAGAAGGCCGTAAGGGACTTCCTATAGAAGGCCGTAAGGGACTTCCTATAGAAGGCCGTAAGGGACTTCCTATAGAATGCCGTAAGGGACTTCCTATAGGAGGGCGTAAGAGACTTCCTATAGAAGCCCGTATAGGTCTGCCTATAGAAGGCCGTATAGGTCTTCCTATAGAAGGCGTATAGGTCTTCCTATAGAAGGCCATATAGGTCTTCTTATAGAAGTCCGTATAGGTCTTCCTATAGAAGGCCGTAAAGGACTTCCTATAGAAGGCCGTATAGGCCTTCCTATAGAAGGCCGTATAGGCCTTCCTATAGAAGGCCGTATAGGCCTTCCTATAGAAGGCCGTATAGGTCTTCTTATAGAAGGCCGTATAGGTCTTCTTATAGAAGGCCGTATAGGTCTTCTTATAGAAGGCCGTATAGGTCTTCTTATAGAAGGCCGTATAGGTCTTCTTATAGAAGGCCGTATAGGTCTTCTTATAGAAGGCCGTATAGGTCTTCTTATAGAAGGCCGTATAGGTCTTCTTATAGAAGGCCGTATAGGTCTTCTTATAGAAGGCCGTATAGGTCTTCTTATAGAAGGCCGTATAGGTCTTCTTATAGAAGGCCGTATAGGTCTTCTTATAGAAGCCCGTATAGGTCTTCTTATAGAAGGCCGTATAGGTCTTCTTATAGAAGCCCGTATAGGTCTTCTTATAGAAGGCCGTATAGGTCTTCTTATAGAAGGCCGTATAGGTCTTCTTATAGAAGGCCGTATAGGTCTTCTTATCCAGACCCGTGGTCGGTTCATCACAAAATATAAATGGAGGATCGGTGATTAGCTGAAGGGGTGATAAGGAAAAATGAGTTAAAGAGGAGATAGGCCTTCATATATATAGAAGGCCGTAAAGGACTTCCTATAGAGGGCCGTAAGGGACTTCCAATAGAAGGCCGTAAGGGACTTCCTATAGAAGGCCGTAAGGGACTTCCTATAGAAGGCCGTAAGGGACTTCCTATAGAAGGCCGTAAGGGACTTCCTATAGAAGGCCGTAAGGGACTTCCTATTGAAGGCCGTAAGGGACTTCCTATAGAAGGCCGTAAGGGACTTCCTACAGAAGGCCGTAAGGGACTTCCTGTAGAAGGCCGTAAGGGACTTCCTATAGAAGGCCGTAAGGGACTTCCTATAGAAGGCCGTAAGGGACTTCCTATAGAATGCCGTAAGGGACTTCCTATAGGAGGGCGTAAGAGACTTCCTATAGAAGGCCGTATAGGTCTGCCTATAGAAGGCCGTATAGGTCTTCCTATAGAAGGCGTATAGGTCTTCCTATAGAAGGCCATATAGGTCTTCTTATAGAAGTCCGTATAGGTCTTCCTATAGAAGGCCGTAAAGGACTTCCTATAGAAGGCCGTATAGGCCTTCCTATAGAAGGCCGTATAGGCCTTCCTATAGAAGGCCGTATAGGTCTTCTTATAGAAGGCCGTATAGGTCTTCTTATAGAAGGCCGTATAGGTCTTCTTATTGAAGGCCGTATAGGTCTTCTTATAGAAGGCCGTATAGGTCTTCTTATAGAAGGCCGTATAGGTCTTCTTATAGAGGGCCGTATAGGTCTTCCTATAGAAGGCCGTAAAGGACTTCCTATAGAAGGCCATAAAGGACTTCCTATAGAAGGCCGTAAAGGACTTCCTATAGAAGGCCGTATAGGTCTTCCTATAGAAGGCCGTATAGGTCTTCCTATAGAAGGCCGTATAGGTCTTCCTATAGAAGGCCGTATAGGTCTTCCTATAGAAGGCCGTATAGGTCTTCCTATAGAAGGCCGTATAGGTCTTCCTATAGAAGGCCGTATAGGTCTTCCTATAGAAGGCCGTATAGGTCTTCCTATAGAAGGCCGTATAGGTCTTCCTATAGAAGGCTTATAGGTCTTCCTATAGAAGGCTTATAGGGCTTCCTACAGAAGGAAGGTCGTATAGGTATTCATATAGAAGGTCCTATAGAGGTGTTCGTATATTGAAGGCTGTAGAGGTCTTCTTATAGAAGGTTCCATAGAGGTCTTCTTATATAGAAGGCCGTAGAGGTCTTCTTCGTATATGGGTGTTCATATGTGGAAGGTCTTCATATAGAAGGTCCTATAAGTCTTCATTCCTTTTTACCTCCTCCGCCAAACTAAGTCTCTTTCGTTCTCCACCGGACATCTGTTGAATCCGAGTATGAGCAATATTTCTTAAACCCACCGCCAGCAGAAGGTCTTCAACACGTTGGCGTTTCTCTGCTTTTGAGGTTTTGCGATGCATTTTGAAGTGGGACTAGAAGAAAAGAAAGAGAAAATCCTTAAAATCCTTATCACCCATTCCAAAATAGGATGCTATACCCACCATAAAATACAAATGTTCATAGGCGGTAAATGTCTGAACATTTATCTCAAATTGGGGTAGAAAACTTGAGATGCGTATCATTTCCGAACGGGACATAACTGTGCCATTCACTACCACCTCCCCCGTCAAATTACCACGCAAACGTTGTGATATTGCTGCCAATAAGGTGGTTTTACCGGCACCACTGCAACCCAATATGGCCACCAGATCGCCAGTTTTCATGTGGCCACTAACTGAAAAGGAGGAGTAGGGTGAGAAAATATGGGTTAAGTTCAAAATCAAAACAATAATCAAACGACAACTTTGACATGTTTACACTCAACACAGACCAAACCACAAAGGTCGATTTCAAACCAATATTGTGGCCATTGTAAAGCGGTTCAATTGCGAAAAAATCGAAGCTGCGTTAGACGGAAATGTTTTCAGCTCTATTTCAAGCATAAATAGAACAAGAAGATCTAGCCGCCAATTTGACATTTGAGTCGTCACTCAGTCAGCATGTAAATATGAATGTGTGGTGAGATGACAAATACCAGACTGCTTACAACTACCTGCAATCTAGTCGCTGACTATCATAGATTCGTACTAGTTTCTTAATTATCTAATATCTACTTCGTATGTCTGTCTGTCTATGAATAATTCTGGTTGTGTGTCGCCACATAAATTAATAAAAAATGTATGTATGTCTTTTAAATAAATGTTCATGCAACGTTTAACGTGTTCGCTGTTAAATCAGCTATCACTTGAGTACAGTAGGTGGTGGTGATGATGATAGCTATGAGACATCATGTAAACATTGATTCCTATATTTTTCCGCTTGATTTATTTACGCATAAAATGCTGTAAACTTATTGTCATAGATACATATATACGTCTATGTATTTCAAAGTGGGAAGTATTATCATGAATATTCCTATAGGCTGAGTAGAGTTTCTTCTTGTAGAAAAAGTTCTTATCGAACCGTATAGGTCTTCATATATAAAATGTCGTATAAGTCTTCAATGGGAAGTCTGAATAGGTTGTCATGTATAGAAGGACATACAGATCTTCAAATATTTATTATATTTGTTCGTATAAAGGAAGATCGTTCGGAAAAAGGAAGATTGTATGGAATTTGCGCAAAAATGCGCATCCATATTGGACTTACTCGTACAATAAAAAAATCTTATTCGATTTTCTTGTGTAAAAGTAAACTGTATTGGACTAGCTCATATAAAAGGTCTCTTTTCAGATTTGTGTATGAAAAACCATATATAGTCATTCGTATAGGATTTGTTTTTTTCGCAGAAGCCAGAAGAAGACCATGATGTAGTTGTTGTATGGAAGAAGGAATGAATATAACTTCCTATAGAAGTTCGTATAGGACTCCAAATAGAAAGCCGTATAGGACTTCCAATAGGACGCCGTATAGGACTTCCAATAGAAGCCCGCTTATGTCTTCCTATAGATGGCCGTATACGTCTTCTTATAGAAGGTCGTTTAAGTCTTCGTATAGAAGGCCGTATAAGCCTTCTTATGGAAAGTCGTATAGGTATTCCTATAGAAGGCCGTATATGGTTTATTTGTATTGCATAAGGCGGAATAGGGATTTATAGAGTACAGTAATACGGAATGGGACCTGCTCGTAAATAAAATGCCAGTATAGGACTTATTCATAATCATAGGCCATGCATCTAAAAAAGTAGGCCGTATATAACAAAATTTTCGCATAGATGAAGTCTTTATAAATAAAGGCGGTATAGGACTTGTTTGTAATGACGAAGACCGAATAAGCCGTACTGGGCTTTTTCGTATAGAATGGGGTCATACATGAAGTCTGTATAGATCTTGTACCTAAACATGAAGAACTTAGAGGATTCGCATTGCAAAATGCAGTACAGAGCTTGTTCGTATAGAAGAAGGCCGTACGGGGCATGTTCGTATAGAGGAGGTCGTACAAAAGAAGGTCATTCTTAGCTTGTTCGTAAGGAAGAGGTCGTACAGAGCTTGTTCGTACAAAAGAAAGCCGTAGGGGGGCTGGTTCGCATAGTAGAAGCCCGTACAAGGTTTGTTTGTAAAGACGATTTTGACGTTGGGCACCGTTCTTCTTTATTCTTTTACATTAAACAAAGCCAACGAAAGTACTCCTATATGTTTCCACCTTTATTCCTACAGATGAAGATTTGGTTTATTTCGGATGGACCTAGTTCAATATAACAATTCCGCAAAAGGAACAATGGTTATTTGTCCAGGAAGCTTATTCTCCTCTGCTGCTATGGATGGTCTCCGATGAAGTCATCCAGGCAGTATGAATGGTATATACTGCTTGGACGACTGCATCGGTAAGAATGCTGTTCAGGCGTTGTTCAGAGGTTTTTGTTACAGCTTTGGACCTCTCTCCCTCTAGATCATATAGATGTAGAGTAGTGGGGAGAAACCTGTGTATAAGGCTATGTCAGGAGTATTCCCCAAGCAAAACACCCGAACAGTGTCGATGGAAGGATATAATCTTCTTCTCCTCATAAAGATTGTCTACTGTTTTCATAAGAAGACACCCTGTTGCAGTTATAAGGTCTGTATATTCTCAACGAGGCCATCTTGTCGGCACCCAAATGCAGCCGGTCAGCGACTTGAGGATCTGGTTCCTGCTCTGGGTTGCGTGGACGACTTTAAAAGACTGTCGAACGTTACAGCCAATATCTTGGGGTACTTGGTGGTCGAAATCTGCTCTCCATCGACCTTATGTTCAGTTGAAACTTCATTTCAGCAGTCCATGAGGTGAACAGTGTGGTATTGAATTCGGTGGCGTATATTTTCATATTGCTCATATAGAAGAAATTCACAAGATCAGCTATGTAGACATTTATCCTCTCACATATGTCATCAAGAATAGGTCCCGACGCCATGTTTCACGAAGAATATCACATTACGATATCTGGCCGTCAGGTGGTTGTGGAATATCAGAAAGTAGGTGTTGAACAGGTCCGTATATATCACCCCATCTAGGGAACTCCCCGTTTCACTCTACGGAACTTCGACTTTCTGTTTCTGAATTCCACACATGACTGGCGTTCACTATTATAGTTGATTAGCCAAATGTTTATGCACGTCCGGAGGTTGGTCTACTCGATGGCCTCCCATGAATGACGGTATCGAAAGCATTTGAAAAGGTCAATGATCACCATGACTGTTCGGTTCATTTCAGTCTTCCCAGAGGTGAATAGTGTGGCTTTGGATTTGATGGTGTATATTTTCATATTGCTCAGAAAGGTAGAGGATGAACAGTCCCGTAGAAATCACCCCACATCATGATCTTTCACCCCACACATGACTGGCGTCCATACTTATCGTTGATTAGCCGACTTCTTAAGCAAGGCCGAAGGTGGGTCTTCTCGATGCCAGTTTGGCATGTTTGACGGTATTGAATCCCTTCAAAAGGTCAATGACCCCATTGTCTGTTCTGGTCCTCTACTAATATGTGTGGTAATGGTTTGCAATTGATTTGCATTTTACGGAATCCATGTTGGTCTTCGACTACTGGAAAAAAGAAGTCACTGGGTCCCTTCAAATTCAGATTCTGGTCGGTCGAAAACGCTTTGGTACTGGCCGATGTATTGTTGGTCTTCTCATTTCCGTCTGTCTGTTGTAATCACTCTAGCGTCTAAACAAATTGAGATAGATCGCCAAAATTTTGCAGGTAGGTCAAGTTCGAAGATGGGCTTTATCGGTTTATACATTGGGCTCTATTTTATACATTGGGTTCTTATTGGGTACCAAATATCTCCACTAAAAAATATAAATATCGGTCCACCTTTTCTGGTACACCCCATATAAAGGTACCTCCTAATTTTCAGTATTATGCGGGTTTTGATCGTATTTTTCGCCGAATTGGCTGTAATTTAGTATTTTGAGTTCTTAATGCGTATCAAATCTCCACAAAATATTATGACTATATTATATATAGCCCCCATATAGGGGTACCCCAAATTTCCGGTAGTTTGGGGTTCTTGATTACGTTGTTCAACCGAATTTGCTGTAATTTTGTATTATTAATATTCGCCCCCTTTTATTAATATTCGACCGCTTTTTGGGGTAGTCCTTTGACCGAACTTTGAGCTTTTTCACTTGTTTTTTTTTTTTTAATTACAACCATGGCTTATACATGCTGAACGAATACACAAAGTAAGACCAAACTTCTATGCAACAGGCGACGGTATTTGCCAATAAACATACGTGCTTTGTCGTACGACCCCGAAATGAGAGATCTTACTCTTGAAGTCAACAGACTAGTATGCGAGCACAATGGAAATAAAGTGGTCAGACCACCGACTCGAAGGGGTGCCCGAGATCAACTATTTTAAAGGGCAGAAAAAGCTATGAATGCTACAGAAAATGCTATTGAGTGGAAAGAGTGCTTTGACAATTAGTTCGAACGCTGGAGAATGTCAGAAGATAATGTCTCGTACAACAAGACAGAGGTTGAGGAAAAATTTCTTGTAGTATAGTTACTATTGGTTAGAAGCAGATGCCTGCTTATGAGCCTCCTGTTAAGTTGGCCTGAGCCTTTTTATTGTGTATATTGTTTTTTTCTTTTTCTTGATACAGTAATACTCCTAAAAATTGAAGACATTTGTTAATGGAGATTTTCTCCCATCTACTATGAAATTCGGGATTGTGAATCTATTATTTCTATTCGTCAATAGTACTATCAAAGAGTTTGTCACCAGCAGATTTTGAATCGAATTTTTTGTTTTGATTTAATTTAAATTTTGTCAATGTCATTACAAACAATTCTTTTTTCTGTGGCAAATGTACAACCACATGTTGGATATATGTTGCAACTGTGTATGGTATGGAAGAGTGCTTTAGGCAGCACACCCATGCAAATCAATCGGATATTTTTTCTGCAGACATGTGAAGTAATTGGTAAAGAAAACATAGGAGTGCAAAAAAAAACAAACAAATACTGAGTTTAAGTTTGTATCAGAAATAAGTATTCGATAATACAATTAGACATAGGTATCCATACTTTTTTTTAAATAATATGTAAAAATGGTGCGAAGATATACGAAACAATATCAAGAGAATATCTTCTTAAAAAAATCAAGATTATGACTCTAGTACACTTCGGCGAAAATCCGAAAATCCTTAAAAATCCAGTCCAATAATTGCGGGGGAATGTTCTTTGAAAATCCACTCTGAGAATTCCTGAGGAATTATTCTTTAAAAATCTATGCGTATAGCTCTAATAATTATGAGGAAATTCTTTACAAATCCAGGCTTATAGCTCTGATAATTCCGGGGAAAATGTTTTTTTACCTCTCACAATCTTGAAGAAAATATTCTTAAGAAATCCATGATTTAAGCTCAAGCTTAAATCTTTAAAACTATAGGTCCGATAATATTGTGTAAAATATTCTATAATAATTCTCTTTTATAGCTCCGAAAATCATGGTGAAAATGTTGTTTAAAAATCCTCTTTTATAGGTCCGATAATATTGTGTAAAATATTGTTTAAAAATCCTCTTTAATAGATCCGATAATATTGTGTAAAATATTCTACAATAATTCTCTTTTATAGCTCCGAAAATCATGGTGAAAATATTCTTTAAAAATCCTCTTTTATAGCCCCGATATAGAAAATATTCTTTAAAAATCCACGCCTAAGGCTCTGATAACCTTAGAGAAAATATTCTTTAAAAATCCACGCCTAAGGCTCTGATAACCTTAGAGAAAATATTCTTTAAAAATCCACGCCTAAGGCTCTGACAACCTTGAAGAAAATATTCTCTTAAAATCTTTTGAGGTTCCTTGGAGAAAATTTCCCCTTTACCCAACTTACCATCATTTAAAATCTGCAACTCCCTTTGGGCACGGCATGATTCCCAAAAACTGTAGTTATTTTCCTCCTTGGACGGGACATAATAGTTCAAGTGTTTCCATTCCAAGCACAGGCCGGCAGCAAATGTAGAGCCACCAGCGTCCTCCATTTTATTATTAAGTAAGGAAAATTATTATTATTTTTTTTAATTTTCAAGTGTTCTTCTCACTTATATTTTTTCTTATTCTTTTTTAAATTTTAACCACAAACCCAAAATGATCGTAATCGTAAACGCGTTGCAACTTCGAACACGTTTATCAAGTACAGTCTATGTATTAACCATAATTTTTTCCGTTAATGACACGCATTCCGTGTATATATTCAAGTACCGTGTGTTTTAGAACTGATATGGTACCAGCGATTATATGATGCAGTGATGCTCTTCGGCATCCGTTGAAACTAAACAATGACATATGTCATCCCGATCAAAACAAAATCTTGAATTTTATCTTATCTTCATAAAAAACGAAAAAAGTGTCACAGAGATAAGTAGGAAAATTACTCCACCCCACCGATTATTTTTTTCAGGGGGATTACTGGCAACAATGTTTCAAGGGAAACATTTGTTTAAATTTGTGTTTCTATTTGAAAGATAATTATTTTTTTTTATTTGATTTAACCACTTTATAAACTAGTTCATGAAGAGCGTATTAAGATTTTTATTCTTCTTTATTTTTGATTTAATATTTTCTTTATTATTCTTTTTGCTTTGGTTTTCAGTTAGATGTTATCCGTCAATAGAACCGTTTTCTCTGAACGCTGCTCACTAACTAAACTTAGTTAAGTTCTCATTTAGCCACTACGCTTTGGGTGGCTAGATGGTGTTGGGCTGATTTACTACAGGCAAGGTATTATCATGCGGCATCGCGAGGGTGGCCAATAAAAGGCACTTCGAAGATTTTTTAAATGTAACAAAATCGTTCATTCTTTAAAAATCCACGCACATAGCTGTGGTACTCTGGTAGAAAATATTCTTTAAAAATCCACGCCCATAGCTGTGGTAATCTGGTAGAAAATATTCTTTAAAAATCCACGCCTATAGCTGTGGTAATCTGGTAGAAAATATTCTTTAAAAATCCACGCCCATAGCTGTGGTAATATGAGAGAAAATATTCTTTAATAAAAATCCACGCCTATAGCTGTGATAATATGAGAGAAAATATTCTTTAAAAATCCACGCCCATAGCTGTGGTAATATGAGAGAAAATATTCTTTAAAAATCCACGCCTATAGCTGTGATAATCTGGGAGAAAATATTCTGTAAAAATCCACGCCTATAGATGTGATAATTTGAGAGAAAATATTCTGTAAAAATCCACGCCTATAGCTGTGATAATCTGAGTGAAAATATTCTTTAAAAATCCAGGCCTATAGCTGTGATAATCTGAGTGAAAATATTCTTTAAAAATCCAGGCCTATAACTGTGATAATCTGGGAGAAAATAATCTTTAAAATCCACGCCTATAGCTGTGATAATCTGGTAGAAAATATTCTTTAAAAAAATCCACGCCTATAGCTGTGATAATCTGTAGAAAATATTCTTTAAAAATCCACGCCTATAGCTGTGATAATCTGGTAGAAAATATTCTTTAAAAATCCACGCCTATAGCTGTGATAATCTGGTATAAAATATTTTTTAAAAACCCACACCTATAGCTGTGATAATCTGGTAGAAAATATTCCTTAAAAATCCACGCCTATAGCTGTGATAATCAGGGAGAAAATAATCCTTAAAAATCCACACCCATAGCTGTGATAATCTGGGAGAAAATATTCTTTAAAAATCCAGCTGTGATAATCTTGTGGGAAATATTCATTGAAAGTTACCTAAATATCAACAGACCAAAGAACAAAAACTATAACTGTCGCCCTTAACCTTGAAGGATCTACTGTCCTTCTGAATATTTTAATTCCTTTATTGTCCATATACAAATTCAAATATTTCAATTTAAAAATTCATACAATGAACCCGGATTGCTCTCCACATTAGCATCATCTTCAAGATTTTCCACAGCCAAAGCTCCATCTGAATCTTTGCAACGTAATTTCAACAATAATTCACGTCTCTTTTTAATGCTATCGACCAGTGACATTCTTTTTGGTATCACCGCCACAAGATGGCGTTGTTGCAACACTTGCAATTGACGACGATTTTGGAAATTCCTTCGATATCGAAAGCATGTTGCATAAATCCATTTCATCAAATGATAAAAATCCCACGAAAGATGGCGAACCAATGAGTAAATGAAGCCAATAACCGTGATAAAACTGATGCCCAAAAATAAGGCCATGGTACCGCCAAAGGAAACTTAAAATGGAAATTTTTTTTTTATATTCTAGAAATTTTAGAAAATGAATTTCGTCTTACCCAATAAATCCTCAAAACTAAACACAACATCACGTCGCATTCGCACCTTTGGTGGTATTAGATCCCATCGAAAACTTGAGGTGACCACATCGGTCTTAGTTTCATCTAATGTACTACCACCCCATGAGCTTTTCTTTGTCGTATGCAGGGTATATTCCATTTCAATGCAAGTGCTTGGACATTTACAAATGTGCAGAGCCCACACCGGCCACTTGAAGTCGAGTAAGCATTCAAATCCAGCTGGATTGCAACTAGGACCCTCTGCAAGTTATTTTTTTAAATAATTACATTTTTAATTACTTCAATTTAAATAAATTTACCCAGAAACGTATAAAAGAACGGTACACAATTGCACATTTCCACCGCCATGGTAGCGCGACATTTTGCCAGGCACACGGTTTTACTGTAAATCTAAAGAGACGGGGGATTTAAAATATTTTCCTTACGAATTTTAATAGGTACGAAAATTACCTTCAGATCGGAGGTCTCTTCATCGTGGAAAACACATTTGCGCTGATCTCTCGTTAGGTCTCTTAGATTTGCAGAAGCTCTGAGAAAAAGACAGGAGATTATTCCAAATGATAATCTTGTGGGAAATATTTTTTTAAAAAAATCCACGCCTATAGCTGTGATAATCTCAGAGAAAATATTTTATTAAAAATCCACACTTATAGCTGTGATAATCTCAGAGAAAATATTTTTTTTAAAAAATCCACGCCTATAACTGTGATAATCTGAGAGAAAATATTCTTTAAAAATCCATGCCCATAGCTGTGATAATCTGAGAGAAAATATTCTTTAAAAATCCACGCCTATAGCTGTGATAATCTGGTGGGAAATATTCTTTAAAAATCCACGCCTATAGCTTTGATAATCTGGTGGGAAATATTCTTTAAAAATCCACGCCTATAGCTGTGATAATCTGGTGGGAAATATTCTTTAAAAATCCACGCCTATAGCTGTGATAATCTAGTGGGAAATATTCTTTAAAAATCCACGCCTATAGCTGTGATAATCTGGTGGGAAATATTCTTTAAAAATCCACGCCTATAGCTGTGATAATCTCAGAGAAATTTTTTTTAAAAAATCCACGCCTATAGCTGTGATAATCTGAGGGAAAATATTTTTTTAAAAATCCACGCTATAGCTGTGATAATCTGAGAGAAAATATTTTTTAAAAGTCCACGCCTATAGCTGTGATAATCTGAGAGAAAATATATTTAAAAAATCAACGCCTAGCTAGCTGCTGTAATAATCTGAGAGAAAATATTTTATTAAAAATCCACCCCTATAGCTGTAATAATCTGATAGAAAATATTTTTTTTAGATGTGATAATCTCAGAGAAAATATTTTTAAAAATCCACGCCTATAGCTGTGATAATCTTGTGGGAAATATTCTTTAAAAATCCACGCCTATAGTTGTGATAATCTCAGAGAAAATGTTTTTTAAAAATCCACGCCTATAGCTGTGATAATCTGAGAGAAAATATTCTTTAAAAATCCACGCCTATAGCTGTGATAATCTCAGAGAAAATATTTTTTAAAAATCCGCCCCTATAGCTGTGATAATCTCAGAGAAAATATTTTTTAAAAATCCGCGCCTATAGCTGTGATAATCTCAGAGAAAATATTTTTTAAAAATCCACGCCTATAGCTGTGATAATCTGGTGGGAAATATTCTTTAAAAATCCACGCCTATAGCTGTGATAATCTGGTGGGAAATATTCTTTAAAAATCCACGCCTATAGCTGTGATAATCTGGTGGGAAATATTCTTTAAAAATCCATAATCTGAGAGAAAATATTCTTTAAAAATCCACGCCTATAGCTGTGATAATCTTGTGGGAAATATTCTTTAAAAATCCACGCCTATAGCTGTGATAATCTAGTGGGAAATATTCTTTAAAAATCCACGCCTATAGCTGTGATAATCTGGTGGGAAATATTCTTTAAAAATCCACGCCTATAGCTGTGATAATCTGGTGGTAAATATTCTTTAAAAATCCACGCCTATAGCTGTGATAATCTCAGAGAAATTTTTTTTAAAAAATCCACGCCTATAGCTGTGATAATCTGAGGGAAAATATTTTTTTAAAAATCCACGCTATAGCTGTGATAATCTGAGAGAAAATATTTTTTAAAAGTCCACGCCTATAGCTGTGATAATCTGAGAGAAAATATATTTAAAAAATCAACGCCTATAGCTGTAATAATCTGAGAGAAAATATTTTATTAAAAATCCACCCCTATAGCTGTAATAATCTGATAGAAAATATTTTTTTAGATGTGATAATCTCAGAGAAAATATTTTTAAAAATCCACGCCTATAGCTGTGATAATCTTGTGGGAAATATTCTTTAAAAATCCACGCCTATAGTTGTGATAATCTCAGAGAAAATGTTTTTTTAAAAAATCCACGCCTATAGCTGTGATAATCTGAGAGAAATATTCTTTAAAAATCCCCACCTAAATCCTGCCTGGTCTGAGGGAAATATTCTTTAAAAATCCAGGCCTATAGCTGTGATAATCTGAGAGAAAATATTTTTTAAAAATCCATGTATATAGCTGTGATAATTTTGTGGAAAATATTCTTTAAAAAGCCAAGCCTATAGCTGTGATAATCTTGTGGAAAATATTCTTTAAAAATCCACGCCCATAGCTCTGTAAAGGTCGGACAAATAAATCAACGTCTTCAAAAAGCCTTACACTGTTTCCAATACTTTATAGGAGGCAATAATTTCATCCGATTTATGTAATGGAATATTACTGGCATCAGTTGATGAGATTTCAAAGGGTGAGTGGACATCAACCTGTTAAGAAAATATTACAATTTAAAAACTTAACATAAAAATATAATACAAAAAAAACATTCTACCTACCGTTCCGGTACTCTCCAAGAGATCAACTTTTATGAAACATTGTTGTTTGCCAAAATGACACTTTGGAGGCTGTTTCAGATCATCAAAGGTGAGAGAATCTGTTTTGACACTAAATAAAAGAACGACAAAATATATTATCTCAAAAAATACACCCCTTCCCCAAAACTACTTACTTCCCCGCCAACACCTCACCCATTGATGAGTTAATAACGTAGCAAGAACCCCTTTCGGTCATCACGGATTTCACGGGCACCTCAAAATTCCCTTCATACGTGTTGATAATTTGTTCAAATGGCCTGTCTATGGCCTGAATTAATGCATACAAATCCACAAATTTGGCAAATTTTGCCAAATCCATATAATTACTGGCACTGGCATTCACCACAGCATACAAAAAATCCATATAATAGAAATAATCTTCATCCACAATCGAGACATTCCAATTTTCCAATATGAATTCATTTGCCTTATACGAATCGATGTGATCGTAATAACACAGTGTTATTGCCGGCATATAACCGATCCAATCACGATAATTGCGATCCACCGATATCACTGTGGGTGATTTTAAAAAGCGATAAATTTGCAAATTCGTTATCCACAAAGCGCCATATATCGAACCGATAAATGTAAGGAGCCAAAAGATTCTGGGAAAGGGAAAGAGGATATTTTGTCAAAATTCTGTAGATATGGCCCTAACACCCATGACGAAAGATTAGTTAAATATCACACCTCCAATCTCCACCAAAAATCCAATTAGTTTGATATAATAATGTTCGATCTGAAACCCCGTCTTACCTTTCCAGGATATGTAAATTCCGATTAATCATTAATTTAAATGCCAATATGCCAGTCTCTTCAGCCATATCCTGAAGGAATACAAAAAATCGCCGATATCCATAACACGAAGCAATACGAACACCATACCAAAAGGATTTCGGAAAACGTTTAAATAATATACACCAGCAGATTTTCAAATATTTTATTAGCTGTAATAATTTTTGACGCAATAAAGGATACATTTTTTTCTTCAAAACTACTACCACCGAATGTAACGAAGAAATTGAAACTAAAATCATTATCAGGATAGCCAGGACTTTTATACCCTTGCACAAATGTATTTATTAGATATTCGATTCGATGATAACAATTTTCAATACTAATTGATTCTATTGTTTTTAGAAATATATGTTCGTTATTGTTATTATCCTTTCTGATTTAAAAACAATAGGCGGGCACGTGATGACAAAAGAAGGCATATTTTCCTGAATGGGGGATAGTAACTGCAAGCGTTTTGTTGTTGTTATTCTTTTACATATAATTCACAGTTGTATTAAAAAGCGTATCGTTAAGCGATGAATTACCCAAATCGCTCTGTATGAGAAATATTATGTATATAGCCAAAGCATTGAGGATCTGTAATGTAAAACAAACAAAAATATACTTTTTTATACAAAAATTCAATATGTTTCTATTTTCAATTATCCTTACCCCCAATACAAACATTAAATCCAAATCGACAATTCCGCAAGCCGACTCGGTATGTTTCCGTACCATAATTTGCAGCAAAAATTTATTAATATCATTTTCCGATTCGAATATATCCACCGGCATAGCATTGAGAATATATAGCATTTGACATTTCTGCAAAAAGAGAAAGAATATTAGATTAGCAAGTAAAAATGCGGCTAGGTTCGGCCGTTCCGAACTTTTTATATCCATGGTAAATTATTGTTATTCTATGGTAAATTATTGTTATGAAGATTTAAGAACCAAATTTGAGCCAATTGGCTATCGTAACCAGTAAGGAAAGTAGTAAAGTCGGACGGGGCCGACTATATGATACCCTTCACCACTATGGGTATATTAAACAGGATTATTAACATGAAATTGGATGAAATAAAATATGTGATATTTATCTAAATGTGAATCTACCAAGATCTATCCATAAAGTATGTAAATCGACTTCAAACAAATATAATTAGGTCATCCGTTGGGCTATGTCTGTACTTCTAAAAACCCAACTACGTAATTAGGCTCAATTCAGTATGTTATGCCAAATTTCGTGCAAATCTCAAGGTATATGTGATGCACCATTTACATGAAATCGTACGAAACTATATATGGGACCTATATCTAAATCTGAACCGAAACTTGGCAGACATCACTCTAAGCTTAATTCAGTACGTTATGCCAAATTTCGTGCAAATCGAAAGACATAAAGGGACTTTGGGGCACCATTTACATGAAATCGGACGAAACTATATATGGAAGCTATATCTAAATCAGGACGAATTTTCTCGAAACTTGGCAGACATCACTCTAGGCTTTATTCATTACGTTATGCCAAATTTCGTGCAAATCGAAAGACATAAAGGGACTATGGGGCACCATTTACATGAAATCGGACGAAACTATATATGGTAGATATATCTAAAGCTGGACCGATTTTCTCGAAACGTGGCAGACATCACTCTAGGCTTAATTCAGTACGTTGTGCCAAATTTCGTGCAAATCAAAAGATATATAGGGACTTTGGGGCACCATTTACATGAAATCGGACGAAACTATATATGGGAGCTATATCTAAATCTGACCGATTTTCTCGAAACTTGGCAGACATCACTCTAGGCTTAATTCAGTACGTTATGCCAAATTTCGTGCAAATCAAAATATATATAGGGACTTTGGGGCACCATTTACATGAAATCGGACGAAACTATATATGGGAGTTATATCTAAATCTGGACCGATTTTCACGAAACTTGGCAGACATCATTGTTGACCTAAATGATTAGGCTGTACCAAATTTCGTGCAAATCGAAAGATATATAGGGACATTTTACATTAAATCGGTTAAATATATATATGGGAGCTATATCTAAATCTGAACCGATTTTTTCCAATTTCAATAGGGTTCGTCCTTGGGCCGAATAAGTGACCTATGCCAAATTTCATCCAATTCGGATCATAAATGCGACCTGTACTTTGTTTACAATTTAACATGGACAGACAGACAGACGGACGGACATGCATAAATCGACTTAGAAAGTGATTCTATGCATATTCTCAAAAGGAACCATGTGTCTATCCCTGTACCACAGTGTGGTGAAGGGTATAAAAATGAAGCCCATATCGATATCATTTTTATACCCTCCACCATAGTATGGAGGATTTATTAATTTTGTCATTCCGTTTGTAGCTCATCGAAATATTCATTTTCGACCCTATAAAGTATTTATATTCTTGATCAGGGTAAAATTTTAAGACGATCTAGCCATGTCCGTCCGTCTGTTGAAATCACGCTATCTTCTGAAGGAATTGGGATAGGGTGCTCAAATTTTGCATAGGGTTGTCTTTTGTCTGCATGCAAGTTCGAAGATAGGATATATCGGTCCACGTTTAGGCATAGCTCCCATATAAGGGTACCCCTCAATTTTCGGTATTTTGGGGTTCTTGAGCGCGTTTTTCAACCGAATTCACTGAAATTTAGTATATTGGGTTCATATTGGGTACTAAATGTCTCCACAAAAAAGTATAAATATAGGCTCACGTTTTCTGGTAGCCCCCTTATAACGTTAACTCCTAATTTTCAGTATTTTGGGGGTCTTGATCGTATTTTGCCACCGAATTGGCTGTAATTTAGTATTTTGAGATCTCAATAGGTTCCAAATATCTCCACAAAAAATTATGAACATAGGTCAATTTTTTCGGGTAGCCCCCATATAAGGGTACCCCCAATTTTCGGTATTTTGGGGTTCTTGAGCGCATTTTTCAACCGAATTAGCTGCAATTTGGTATTTTGTAGTCGTATATGGTAACAAATCTCTCCACCAAAAATTATTTATATTCGCCCCCATTTTTGGGGTAGTCCCCATATAACCCCATTTTTTATATTAAATCGTTATCTGATTTGTTCTGTGTTTTGGGTTTGGTTCTAAGACTCTATTGTAATCTTTTCACCTGCGGAAGATATGAAGATAAAAAACTAGAACATAAGGTTCGATAATGAGCTATAACCCGCATTTAGACCTAGCCCCTGTATGGGAGGTACCAGAAGGAGTGGACCGATATGCCCCATCTTCGAAATTGAACTAAATTTAGAAGAAATAGTAAGATGGGCAAAGTTTGGATGAATACAAAATTTTCTGAAACGGATTTTGTCCAAAGAAACATGGGGTCTAAAACAAATATATTTCGATGAGGGACGTTTTCATCGTGTCAAAGTGTATGGTTTACATAATAGGTTTGTAGAAATGTAGGTATAGGTATAGGTTTGGTATTTTCCCTATATTTTCATTGCAAGTACCTGTCAGTATATCTATGACGGAGGCTATCCAAAGTTCGGCCTGGCCGAACTTAACGCTTTTTCACTTGTTGATGGTTAAGTTCGCTTTGCGACCTATGAAAACTTAAAACCCCAAATTACACACAATTCGGTGGAAAACGTAGGTGGATTGTTACCCAATGAGAAGTAAAAATACTAAATTACAGCCAATTCGGGGAAGCCAATGGTCAATTGGACCATAATGGACCATACCAATACGGCTTCAGGCCTGCTAAAGTCACTGTTGACCAGGTTTTCACTCTGTGCCAATTCCTGGGAAAGACCCACGAAAAAAACATCGACACATTCCACCTATTCGTCGCCGTATTCGGCAACCCAATTAGATAAGAGGTGTTCAAAACCATGTCTGCGTTCGGCATTCCGGCAAAATTAATACGGCTATGCAGGATAACTTTAACTGGCACAAGGTCAGCAGTTAGAAAAGAAGCTCTCGGAGCTCTTCAATACCGAACGAAGATTTAGACAAGGTGACAGTTTGTCGTAACTTTTTTTATTAGTTTGGCCCCAAATATTCTACAAAAAAAAATTAAAAATGTATCAGTCTGTGTTGCCGACAGATATATACCCTCATTTTCTGACTTTGTTTAGAGTTTTTAAGAATAATACTAAGTGCCGAGTTTGGACAGAATCGAATATTCCATTCGCCGTTTCATTATGGATACAAAAACATATAAAAAATTGAGACACTTTCTGGGGAGGTGATACCAGAGGTAGTGAGTGGACCGATGGACCCTATCTTCGGACTTGATTAGAAATTCCATTCTTTTTATATGAGATTTACAAGTCTTTAAAATATTGTCGCTTTGTCGGGGAGGTACTGGATGGTACCAAAAGGAGTGGAAAGATGGATCCCATCTTCGGAATTCCGTTCCATTCATATAAGATTTACAACTCAGCAAAATAATGACCCCTTGTGGGTGAGGTAATAGATGGAGTAGACCGGTAAACCCCATTTTAATAGGTTCTGCAAATCTTGGTTCAAATCGGAGAGTTCGTTCGCATGACATTTTAAAATAATTTTCAGCCAAAAAAAAAAGACCATTTTGTGAAGGAGGTGTTAGAAAAAGTGGATCGATGGGTCCCATCTTCAAACTTGATTCAAGTTCGAAAGAAATAATACGATGTGCGTATTTTGTATCAAATCGGATATTCCGATACGATTGTTACTCGATTAATAAATTTTCAAAATGATGACACTTCGTGGGGGAGATATCAGAGGGAATAGACCAATGGGTCCCATCTCCGTACTCGATTTAGAGTTGGTTAAAATTCGACAATGTGCTGATTTGGGTTAAATATTGGATTTAAAAAAAAATGAAAAAATTGAACTTTTGTGGGGGAGGTACTCAAAGGCCTGGGCCGAAGGGTCTCATCCTTGATCTAGGATTGGAAATATATTACGATCGGACATTCCATTCGACATTTATAAAAATGAGAAAATAACACCTTGCGGGGCAGGTAATAGAAGGAATGGCCTAATATGTCCCATCTTCTAAATGTATAGAAGCTTTGTAAAATATTAGGTTATGCATAATTTGGATATGAAATCGGATTGTTCGTTCGCACGATATTACAAAATTAAATTTCAACAAAATGTTGAACATTTTTGTGGAAGTTACCAGAAGGAGTGGGCCGATATTCCCAATCCTGAAACTTGATTTAAGATTGGAAGAAATATTACGATATGCAAAGAATGGATGAAATCGAAGGGAGTAACAAGAGTTATCGTGGGCACCAGCTAGATAGACGGACGATCGGACAATTGTAAATCGACTCCAAATTGGCCGATTTGTCGGATTTGTTCCAAAGAAACATGGGGTCTAAAACCAACACTAGCCATAAGGATTGGACCCTCTTCTACATCGAAGGTTATAATCATATTTTTTTTTAATAGATACGACTTTTGACATAAAAAGTTCCCACCTCATATTCAAAACGTTGACGGTACTATCATCAGTTTCCAAATGGGGTTTCTGAGGAATGCAGTCAATGTAGTTCCATATTTTGGCATAGCCAACATCGATCGCTTTTTGAAGACCCAACTTCTAGTGATGGTATAAATTGTTCGGTCCTGCCGAACTTAGAACCTTTGACACCTATTGTATGTTAAACATTGTATTTCCCACTTACCTTCCTGGTGATGGCATTATGTGTCAGCAGCACAAAAAATATTCGACTACTGTGCAAAATCAACCATACACACTTGAATATGACCAGTGTCAATTCATTCAGCGCAGGATCATCAAAATAAGTGTATAACGTAAACAATTCAATTGTCAAGACGACAAAAGATGCCAAAAAATTCAATACCAAAATATAACGAAAAATATCCACAGTATCGCTGAGGACATCCGACAAATCCGAATGGATGCCTTGAACCTCGATAAATACCTCATGTGCATTAAATTGCCTTGACTTTGGATAGCCTTTACTGCTATAGAATTCCTTGTAGAACCACAAGGATGTTGGATTGACTATTACCAAATTCTTCCCGGAATTTCCTGCAACCTGTGGCAACATTTCCAAAATATCATTAATCGATTGCATGAGATGGGCAATGAGACGCAGCACCAACCAATAGAGGCATAAATTTAGACTAATTAAAATATTGGGTAAATTATAGGCCACCAGGGGTCGTATGACACGCCAACCAATTGTTGGCCTGTAGAAGGCATTGATGATAATGCAGGCGATTTGAAAAACACTTAGGGCCACACTTAGCAGTTGCACTTCCCGCTTGAGGCGTAAATGAATATTTGCCATAGAAATGTCATCACCCATTTTCGTATAGCATTCCTTTAAATGTTCCGTCAATTGTGTTAACCTCAAACCAATATCCTTGATCGCATCATTATTGAAAAATGTATTCCAATAAATAAGGCAACACAAAATCCCGTAGAAAAAGAGTTCGCAAAAATATAAAAATATCTCCATGGGTGTTAGGGTCGCATCTATCACCCATATTTCTGCAATACACAATATCCAGATGGCAAGTAGCACCGTCAGACACCATAATTTCTGAACACAACTTATAACACAATTCGTGCCCTTATGTGGCAATATACCGAACACTTGAAAAACTATTAAATACGGATTTAAAAAATTAATAAAATTAATTTTATTAAAATGTTTATTTTTCATTTGTGTGTTGGCTATTCCAGCGGGAGTTGGAATCGTTTTTATTTTAATTTGATTGGTAAACATATTTTTTACTTTTATTTCATTGGGTGAGTTTTGTTTGAAACCCGACCCGAACCCGTTAGTAGTGGCAGCGTTCCTGTTTGACACACAACTGTCAATCATTGCTAAAGTGTTAATAATAAACTTGGCCTGGTTTCGGATTTTTTGGTGAAATGGTAATTGATTTCATTATTCTGTTGCATTTTGATTAATGAAATTTTTTGTTTTTGTGATGCAAATCCGGAAGGACAATAAAGTACAGTGGTTCTAATAAAATATTTCGAAGACGTGAGTGTCCTCTAATGTCACTTTATAAGTAGACATTTGAATATATTTTATAATGCCATAGATTTTACTTCATTTTAAGCTGGGGAAAAAATCAATTATTTTTATATGAACTATAGGACTTTATTTGACATGCTTCGCAATGTCCGATTTGGGCCAAATATATACCGTTTTGTTGTATGATTTGTTGTCATTTTAAAGGTTACGTCATAATGCCTCTCTCATAGAAGTCCAGCTCTCTATTTGCAAAAACTTTATTATTGAAGAAATTTTGCAATGCAAGATAAAGATGATAATCGCTTGGTGCCAAGTCCGGACTGCGTTAAAACTTCCCAACCAAAGTCCCGAAGTTTCTGGCAAGTCACACGTTCTGTCATATGGAAGCAACCCATAATAAATAATTCTAGTCCCACCAAACCTTCCGTTTGAGGTGCTTCACCGCTTTTTAACCACGATCGTTTTCGCAAAGTGTTATCGTATGTGACCCATTTCTCATCTCCAGTCACCGTTTGGCCACGGCTTCGCAGGTGGAAATTCGATCCATCCTATTTATACCCTTCACCACACTGTGGTACAGGGTATTATGTCTTTGTGCATATGTTTGTAAAAGGCAAAAATAATCGAGACAGACCCATGGTTCCTTTTTAGAATATGTATAGAATCACTTTCTGAGTCGATTTATGCATGTCCGTCCGTCTGTCCATGTTAAATTGTAAACAAAGTACTGGTCGCAGTTTTGATTCGAATTGGATGAAATTTGGCGCAGCTCATTTATTTGGCCCAAGGACGAACCCTATTGAAATTGGGAAAAATCGGTTCAGATTTAGATATAGCTCCCATATATATTTTCGTCCGATTTAAGGTAAATGGTGCACAAAAGTGGCTATATATCTTTCGATTTGGACGAAATTTGACTCAGCGTACTGAATTGAGTCTAGAATGATGTGTGGTGAGTTTTGGGAAAATCGGTTCAGATTTCGATATAGCTCCCATATATAGTTTCGGCCGATTTTATGCAAATGGTGCACCAAAGTCCCTATATATCTTTCGATTTGCACGAAATTTGGTATAGCCTACTGAATTAGGTCCAGAATGATAAGTGCTAAGTTTCGTGAAAATCGGTCCAGATTTAGATATAGCTCCCATATATAGTTTTGTCCGATTTTATGTAAATGGTGTACGAAAGGCCCTATATATCTTTCGATTTGCACTAAATTTGGTGTATCGTACTGAATTGAGCCTAGAGTGACGTCTGCCAAGTTTCATGAAAATCGGTCCATATTTATATACTGCTCCCATATATAGTTTTGTCCGATTTTATGTAAATGGTGCACCAAAGTCCCTATATATCTTTAGATTTGGACGAAATTTAGCACGATGTACTGAATTGAGCCTAGAGTGACGTCTGCCAAGTTTCGTGAAAATCAGTCCAGATTTAGATATAACTCCCATATATGGTTTCATCAGATTTTATGTAATTGGTACACCAAAGTCCCTATATATATTTCGATTTGCACGAAATTTGGTATGACGTTTATCAAGTTTCGTGAAAATAGATCCAGATTTAGATATAGCTACTTTATATATTATCGATTGATTTTAAGTAATTGACGCACCAAGGAACCAATATATGGCTGATAGGAACAAAACGTACAGAAATTAGTATAACCTAACCTGTGACAAGTGGCAAGAAATCGGTTGATATTTGGATATAGCTACCATATATATTTTCCACTGATTTTAAGTAAATGGTGCATTAAACTCCTTATGTTTTTCAGATTGACATGAAATTTTGCACATCGTACAAAACTTAGCATAGAATAGCGTAACAAACGAATGACATGTTTATGGATTGATCTTAGTCGATTCATATTTAGATAAGTATTACATATTTTAGTTCATCCAATTTCAGGTTAATGGTACTGTTTAATATACCCATAGTGGTGAAAGGTATCATATAGTCGGCCCCGTCCGACTTTACTACTTTCCTTACTGGTTTTTTTCTGTTAATTGGTGTGGCACCCAAACATCGAACTTCTTTTTCAATCCAACTTCGTTTAAATGGTTTAAATCAGTTTTATGGTCGATTTTTAGCTCCTGTGCGATGTTGCGACTGTTAACAGGCCGATCAACTTCGATGATTTCTCCGATTTTATCGAAATTTTCGACGACCGGCCTAATGGATTTCTTCTTCCCCAACCTAATATAAAGGTCCCATTCTATCTAGGTATTGCACATACATTGCTATTACTTCTTGTATGTTTGGTATTGAAAAAGAGGTATTTCAGTCCACGTTTTGGTATAACCCCATATTACGGATTCTGACCATTTTGTATGGGAGGTACCAGTAGTAGTATACCGATGGGTCCCATATTCCAAATTCAATTAAGTTTGAAAAAATATTACGATGTACATATTTCGCATTAAATTTCGAATTGGATTAACAAATTTTCAAAATTTCGACCAATTGTGAAGGAGGAAGCAAAATTAGTGGACCGAATTTCCCCATATTCGAACTTAATTCGAGAAATGTTACGATGTGCACAGTTTGGATCTAATCGAACATTCCATTGGATTTATAAATTGGATTTGTAAATATTGAAAAATCTGAACCAGATGTAGTGAGCCAATGAATCCCATCTTCGGATTTGATCTAGTCTTGGTAAAGATAAGAGGTTTTGCAAAGTTTGGTTGAAATCGGATGATCCGTTTGCATGATATTATAAAATGTATTTTCTGCACAACACTGACCATTTTTAGGAAGGGTGCCAGAAAGAGTGAACCAATATTCCTCCTTTTCGAATTTGAACTTAATTTGGAAGAAATTATTACGATGTTCAAAGTTTGGGTGGAATCGGTTGTCCCCCCCAGCCGGCCAGACAGACGAACATTTGTAAATTAACTCCAAATTGTCGGAAACGGTTTTGAACCAATGAAACATGTGGCCTAAAATCAATATTTCGATGAGGCAAATTTATGCCGTATCATTAGCCATAAGTCAGAGGGTACAAAAATTGTTCAATATTGGTCCACATTTTGGTTTTTAGGAATCAAATGGGGTGTAATTATACCCTTCACCACACTGTGGTACAGTCTTTGTGCATATGTTTGTAACAGGCAAAAGGAAACGAGATAGACATGGTTCCTTTTGATAATATGCATAGAATCAGTTTCTGAGTCGGTTTACGCTGAGTTTCATTAAAATCGGTTCGTCCGATTTTATGTAAATGGTCCAACAAAGTCCCTATATATCTTTCGATTTACACGAAATTTAGCATACCGTATTCAATTAAGTCTAGAATGATGTGTGCTAAGTTTCGTGAAAATCGGTTAAGATTTAGATATAGCTTCCATATATAGTTTCGCCCGATTTTACGTAAATGGTGCACCAAAGTCCCTATATATCATTCAATTTGCCCGAAATTTGGCAGAGCGTTCTGTATTAAGTGCAGAATGATGTGTGCTGAGTTTGGTGAAAATCGGTTCCTATATATATTTTCGTCCGATTTAATGTAAAAGCTCCACCAAAGTCCCTATATATCTTTCGATTTGCCCGAAATTTGGCACAGCGTAATGAATGAAGTATAGAATGATGTGTGTTAAGTTTCCTGAAAATCTGTTCAGATTTAGATATAGCTCCCATATATATTTTCGTCCGATTTAATGTAAATGGTCCACCGAAGTCCCTATATATGTTTTGATTTGCACAAAATTTAGCATAGAGTTCTGAATTAAGCCTAGAATGGTGTGTGCTAAGTTTCATGAAAATGGTTCAGATTTAGATATAGCTCCCATATATATTTTCGTCCTATTAAAGGTAATTGGTGCATCAAAGTCCATATATCATTCGATTAGCTCAACATTTGGCACAGTGTAATGAATTAGGTCTAGAATGATGTGTGCTGAGTTTCCTGAAAATCGGTTCAGATTTAGATATAGCTCCCATATATAGTTTCGTCCGATTTTATGTAAATGGTGCACCAAAGTTCCACGTCGAAATCGGTTCAGATTTAGACATAGCTTCTATATCTGACCAAATGAAAAAATTAGTATAGGTTGCAGAATGACATGTTTATGGAACCAATTTCATTTTGAACATGCGACGTCTGTTAGGATTCATCTGTTGAATATACCCAAAGTGGCGAAGGGTATCATATAGCCGGCCCCGTCCTTACTGGTTTTATATATGGGATTTTCATTGGGTAGAAAATATCGAAATAAAAAATTTTTCAATATTGGTCCACATTTTGGTATTTTAGGAATGTTTTTCAGTCAAATGTGCTGTAATTTTATATATGGAATTTTTATTGGGTAGAAAATATCGAAATATTGGATTCCCATTGCGTTTAAAATCTTGTAAGAAATTTTAAGTGTCAGCCCCTATATAACAAACAGTACATCTATTTGTTGGTATTTTGACGATTAGGTACATTCAAAGTCTAACAAAATTTTCTTTTCCGTTTTTAGGGGTTTGACATTCGTCCGCTCTTTTGGAGATCTAATCCTCTTTGTCGCTTCCGGAAAGATCAGGCTTATTATTCTAGTCATCAATTTGCTGTTCCCACTTGTTTCTCCGGTTCATCCTGACCAGTTTCCGCCATTGAGCCCCAGATAACTGATTCTCTATTGTTGCGAGTTTGCAAACTTGAGAGTCTTTAAGAGGATCGAACTTAAATCTTTGTTGTTTTAACATGGTTTTATACAAAGACCTTGTTTTTAACCGTCCGAGATGACAGCTGGTAATATGATGCTTTTTTTACATCAGAACCATTGCTGCTATCTCACTCCGATGGCGTTTTGTCTGGGTGACCTAAATCCAATAAATGATATTCTTGCAATTTGGTCATCTTCTCCTCGGCTGTCTCACATTTGTTGCTTGGTGGTTCTCCCTCGCTACTTTTTGTGGCTTTCTTATCTCCAATACTTGCCTTCTCAATCTTGAATTATACAGAGTTGGACACGTAGTGCGCCTTACCATTAATCTTGGCCAGATTTGCCATCCGAAAGGTCTATCTTAGCTTACCACAACGATAGTCCCTTGTTTGTTCACCTCCCCATTGGAAGACCTTACACTTCTTCGCCAGCAGTGTTTGGTTCTTCGAATCAAAGACTTCAAGACTTCTATTTGATACTATACTAGCATTAAAATATTCAATTTGAACTCGCAGCTTGGATAGCTGCCTTCACAAGTGATGGGTCTCCTTACCAAATTTTGCTACCCTTTTCCTCTTTTGTAAAATCTAGTTAGTAATATTGGGATTCCCGGTTTTTGGGAAAGAATCCGATGTAATGCTCGTCTTCTTGACTAGCTTCGTCAACAGAAGCTCTTTTTAATTTTTGTAGGTTTGACATTCGTCCGCTCTTCTGGAGACCTAATCCTCTACGTCGCTTCCGAAAAAGTACAGTAGAGTAGGTCAGGCTTATTATTCTAGGCATCAATTTCTGTTCCCACTTGTTTCTCCGCTTCATCCTGGCCAGTTTCCGCCTTTGTGTCCCATATAACTGATACTTTATTGTTGCGAACATAGCAATATCCTTGTTCATTTTGAACATCAGTCTCTTTGCTCCTTCGGCATTCTTAGACGGTTCTATTATTCGGAATTTGAGTGTCCCACCTATCTCGGAAAATTGGGTCGAGGTTTATCTTCTTCGGTGCATACTCCAAGACAACCACATCTGTGGGAGATGGTTGCCCAAGATCGCAGGATGACGACGGAGCGTGACTTGTTGTCAATTCAACGACACCAGTCGGTACTGAGTTATTTAGGCTATTCACCATAACTTCTTCGTACACGCCCGTAGTAAGTTTTGGTCTACAGGTTATATGTGGAATATAACTTGTAGACCGCAAAGATTGCAAATTGTGGGATGTACACTTAAACCAGTGCAAAAGTTGGGTAGTGGCATGGGAAATGTTCCAGCGTTTCGTTGTCTTCCCCACAAACTCTACTCCTGTCAATTCCCTTTCACCCAATCTTGTATAAATGTGCCTGGAGGCTGAAATCTCCTAAGAAAATACCTTTCGGCCTACTGATTTATTTTTTGTTAAGCGTGAGGATCTGCTTAGTCTTATCTTCATTTGGATCTTCCCATAATTTTTGTGCCCTCGTTATTGCAATGAATTTATTGGATTTCTCCCGTCCATGACCAGATATCTAGATGTGCTGCGTTAAAAGGTTTGACATTATTCACGTGTATTGTGGGGTAGGACAGTAGCACCACTAGCGAATAGACTGGCTATCTCATTTCATATTACTCCTGTGTGACTCGGTACCCACAAAGGTTTTAACAATTTACAGTTTTGGAACTTTTTGTTTTTACTATTATTTACTATCCGACATTATGTTTATTGTTTCCTTGCCAGAGTTTAAAATTAACCACTTTAGACAGTCTATTATAGCTTGAACCTCCTCCTGTAGAGCGGTATTGTGATCTGGAAGGCGAAGTGAAATTTCGGTTCGCGATTCTTTAATAAAAAGTTCCAGTTGCGACTAGTGTTACGCTACCCCATGATTCTCTATCCAGTATCATAGTCTCACATGATGTGCCCACTCTTATTTCAGGTATTCGGTCTGAATCAATATGCAATTTTGAAAGTACGTAAATAAACGCCTTTGTCGGGATCTTTAATGAGAAATTATTATATTGATGCACAACACACTTATTTGAAAAATCATACGCAGCTTCTGGCAACGATAAAATATCACTATGTGCGCGAATTTGTTTTTTGTTGTATCAGAAGAGGACAATAAATATAATAAAGGATTCATTTTATTTTAAAATTTATTTTCTACACGAACGCGGAATAAATTATATATTTGGCTGCACACAAGGCATATATAAAAGGTAGATGCAACAAAAACTGTTGCAGAGAATAAATATGTTTACACAATTTAATTCAGAATTTTTAAAGATTTATATTGGTCGATGAGTTTCTCTTTGTTTTTATATAATTATAAGCAAACTTCAACAACAAAATATGTTGTTCTCGAATAAAAATCTATAACTTTTCTTCACCAATTCCGATCGGACGGTGTCATACAGTAGGTATCATCCATGGCACAATAAATAGGTACTCCATTTAGCGCAGCTGATGTCTCGATTAACTGTCAAAGAGCATAACTTCTACTTGAATTCGATGTGCATTCTTGCCAACCATGTGAAATATTATTTGGAAAAATTTGACATATGGTCGAGACAAAAACAAAGGTTTTTATTTTGATACATCACCTTCTTATTGCATCATGGACATGATCGTATCGAAATTTATTGTCCAATTAAAATCCCTCGATATCGAAATCATGATCTATCGAAATTTATTGTACAATAAAAATGTATCGATATCGAAACTCATAATTTGACCCTTGCATTTGCCGACCCGTTCCTGTAAGTGTTCTTTCCATTTGAGTTTTCTAATTAGGATGACTGTATTTGATATGGCTATCACTTTGTTTTGGAATACTGACCTATTTTTGTCTTCCTGGTTTCGGCTTCACGTGAAGGTCCCTCGGCTTCGACCAATTATATGTAATGTTTAACGCCACACTAATGTTTTAACGACACACTATTATTGGCCTAAAGAGCAACTAACAAAAAATTGGATAGATCGGACCAAAATTTGGTATACCTCCCATATAATGGGTCTTGAGAATGTCACCCTTTTTGGCTTATAAAATCTTTAATATTCAAACAAGTTCAATGAAAATTTGTAATTTACATCTAATTAAGCCTCTAAAGCAACTGGCCAAAAACTGGGTAAATCGGACCAAGATTACATATACCTCCCATACAAAGGGTCTTGAAAATTTTACTATTTTGGGCTATATAATCTTTAATATTCAACCAAATTCAATGAAAATTGGCAATTTACATTTATTTATGCCTATAAAGAAACGGACCAAAAACTGGGTAGATTGTACCAAGATTTGATATATCTCATATACAAAGGGTCTTGAAAAATCCGCTTTTTGGACGATTTAGTACCATCCACGTTATAATCTCGGGCCTTTACTTTATGGCTGTTTAAGGATATTACAAGGTCGGATTGAAATATAAAATTCTAAATAAAATCCTTATTTAAATCGGCTTTAACAAAATTTCGGGCTGCTACTAATTATTTGTTGGCATGACTTGTTAGCACCTTGTGAAAGTCGCTCAAAAGGTATTGTACTGCACTTTGCATATCCCATGCCATGAATTAATATTTTTCTGTATGAACTTTCCACAAAGGTAATTCATGTGCGACCTCTAAATTTAGATTATAGTATTATGTCTCAAATGATCTGATAAATAAGAATACTCTTCAAACTGACTGAAAATTTATTTCAAAGGTATATTTTAAAACCAATTCTCCCATATATCCGCTTCGAATAACGTTTTTACTACTTAATTGCATATTTTATGTAAAATATTGTACGATTACTATGTTCTGAATCCATATTCTCCTTTCTATTTGACCCTCAATAATTTATTTAATTGTATACATAACATATTTGATCATTCGCTTCTAACCATTTCATGAATATGCCATATTTTTTCATAAGGTGGTCACCAAAAAAGTTAAATAACTCTTAGGACCGCTGGATTCCGCAGCTAATTTTTTTATTCCTTATATAACACACCACTTAAATAAAAAAACAGTAAGGAAAGTAGTAAAGTCGGACTGGACCGACTATATGATACCCTTCACCACTTTGGGTATATTCAACAGATGTATCCTAAGATGTATCCTATCGATGCACCAATTACATAAAACCGGATGAAAATATATATGGGAGCTACATTTAAATCTGAACCGATTTTCACGGAATTTAGCTCACGTCATTCTAAACTTAATTCAGTACGCTATGACAAATTTCGTGCAAATGGAATGATTTTCAAAGACTTTGGTGCACCATTTACCTAAAATCGGGCGACTATATATATATATATATATATGGGAGCTTTATATACATCTGAACCGATTTTCATGAAACTTTGCACACATTATTATAGACGCAATTCAGCACGCTATGCCAAATTTCGTGCAAAGATATATAGGGTCTTAAAAGCGCCAATTACCTTAGATGAAAATATATGTGGAATCTATATAAAAATTTGAACCAATTTCAACGAAACTTTTCACAGGTTGGGTTATACTAATTTCAGTACGTTTTGTTCTTTCAATCATATATTGGTTCTTTGGTGTGTCAATTACTTAAAATCAATCGATCTATGCAATATTAGAACTTTGGTACATTATTTACATTAAATCTGACGGAAATATATATGTATATATATCTTAATCTGAACCGATTTTCACGAAACTCAGCACACATCATTCCAGGAAACTTGGCATAAAGCACTCTAGGCTCTATTAAGTACGTTATGCCAAATTTCGTGCAAATCGAAATATATATAGGGACTTTGGTGCATCACTTACATAAAATCGGACGAAACTATATATGGGAGCTATATCTAAATCTGGACCGATTTTTACGAAACTTGGCAGACATTATTCTAGGCTTAATTCATTACGCTGTGCCAAATTTCGTGCAAATCGAACGATATATAGGGACTTTGGTGCACCATTTACCTTAAATCGGACGAAAATATATATGGGAGCTATATCTAAATCTGAACCGATTTTTCTCAATTTCAATAGGGTTCGTCCCTGGGCCAAATTTCATCCAAATCGGATCATAAATGCGACCTGTACTTTGTTCACAAAAATACATGGACGGACGGACGGACATGCGTAAATCGACTCAGAAAGTGATTCTATGCATATTCTCAAAAGTAACTATGGGTCTATCTCGATTCCTTTTGCCTGTTACAAACATATGCACAAAGACATAATACCCTGTACCACAGTGTGGTGAAGGGTATAATTAGAGCTAAACTTTTTTTCTGCTCCACTAATTTCAAAATTTGTTTTAAAAATTTGATGAACTAAGTACTACAAGTGTGGACGACTGTATACACCATATGATATCTATATACATACAAACTAAAGCGAATCCTATTTTTTAATATTTACAGCAACCAAAATAAACACTTTTATAATAACCCTTAATTTGAATATTCAAATATTTGAGCATCCGAAAAACACACCCATTTTTCGAAAATATGGTAAAAAAATCAGTTTATAAATAATTATCAGATTTGAATCTTTGTAGAGACAAAACTACTCGACATATCGATATAAAATTTCATATTTATTCTAATTGGAGTGTTTTCTATCAATCCTCATCAAAAAATTTGTCCTCCGTGGTACTTGGTTTTGTCCATTTTTGGCCGCGGTCGTGACGCTGTGCGCCATTTCAACCTTTCTATATAGTGATTTAGGATTTATTCTTACATACATATATAGCGTTTTAAAGTAGCGTTTTTATGGAAGCTATATATAAATCTGAATATATATTTTTCCAAAAAAATCTTCTTGTTTCCACTAGTAGGAAATCCAATTCTCCAATATATTCTTCTCTTATTAAATATAACATCATAAATGTTTTCAATTTAGGAACAAATTAAAGGGTGTTAGGGAACACCCACCATCAGACTTCTTCTAACAAGCAAAACCTTTCACATGTCAACAAGCTATATAACCTGTTCCACCTGTTAAATATAATAGCAATAACACCTCAGCTGACTACTCTCGTCGTTAAGTATAATTAATTACAAACTGACCAATTATAAAAACATTTATCACTCTCACACACACACACACACTCACACACATGTAGACAGTTAACACCATGGCATTGAAATAATTCCAAACTATGATAGACAAAAGCGTATCAACGAACCATCAAAACCTCAACAATCGACGGAGAATAAAGGAGGCGTACATTTTCAAATCCTCAAAATTACAACAAATATATGTCCAATAAAATTAATAGAGATTTTAAAATGTATTCCTATGGCAGCAAATTCCAAAGTGAGGCGAAAAAATTTAATAGCACCCTCGCCGATTATGAGAATGATGATTTGAAACGTCAATATTTGGAGAAACAACTCTATCGCACAATGGAATACCTCATGGTGATATCACAATTTTTTATCTGCGCCCCCGTCGGGGTGGAGAAACCCCGAAAATTAATTGAAACCAACAAAGATCGCTTCCTCTACTATTTGCATTTCCTGTGGTGTGCTGGGATGTATTGCGGTTTGGTTGTGTGTGTCTACGATGAATATACCTCGTCGAACATAGAATTGCCGACAATACAGAAACCTCTGTATTTCAGTGAATATCTAGTCTATTTAATACACTTGATGGAAATACTTTTGCGCATATTTAGAAGACGTGATGTCTATTGGAAATTTAATAATTTCATGCTCGATTTTGATCGTATTTTGTGGAGGCATAAAATTCATGTGTCATACGTGAAAGGATTACAGGGGTTCATACGTATGCATTTGCTACTGATTGCCACCCACTTGATGACCACCCTGATTGTGGGCTACTTCTATAGCTTTGGCATCTGGTTAAATTTCTTAAGGACCAGTACCGTGTATCTGATACCAAATATTATTATACACATCTCATTGGTGCAGTATTATGCCTTGCTATACCTCACAGCAGAACGTTCCGATTGGTTATACTATTTACTAAATCAGTTGCTACAGAAGTCTCACAACTCTAAAAATCATTTGGATTTTCGTCGGGATTTACATTTCATACGCTCCCTCTATGCGAAATTGGAAGAATTTACCCGAGATGTGAATGATTATTTTTGCTATTCCATTATCCTGGTCTATGTGGGCTCATTTATCAATATTAGCATCAACATTTTTCTTCTTTACAAATATTTAAGTAATTGGGAAAATTCGAATTTGGCATGGACCCTATATTCGGTGGTATGGACTTGTATGCATATCGGAAAAATGTCATTGATTTTGTACTACAATGAAGAGATACAAAGTAGGGTGAGTATTGGAAATGTGTGTTTTGTTTTCGAAATTAATTCTTAATTTGAATTTTCGATATTAATTTCAGAAAACTAAGGCCTCATATTTGCTGAGTACCTATCAATATGGTAATGCAGCTTTGGAACCAACGGTAAGACATATTTTTAATAAATCCACGCCTTAGAGTACCTTAGGAAAAATATTTTTAGTAAATCCCGAGAAAACAATCGACTCCATAGAGTACCATAGACAAAAATGATAGGTGGCTCGAAAAAACAACATTTGTTCCATAAGCCGAGCTTAAAAAAGATTTGCAGTCGCGTCGGTCTACTGAGCAGTTTTTTTCAAATTTAAAAAATTCTCCTTCTGCGTGAACCATAAGTTGGCTCGCTTTTGTGCTGGAACATCCTCATCAATTCTCACAACACCGTAGTCACTGCAGCTCGATACTTATGACTATGTCGATGTCCGAGAAAAGATGGTATAACTCATAGTTCATTCGGCGGTGATATTCACCATATCATCGGCCCATAGATCTTTCGGAGAATTTTTCTCTCAAACACTCCAAGAGCTGTCTCATCGGCTTGCGCATGTATCCGTGCTTCAGATTCATAGGGGTAGTATCAGCGTCTTGTAGAGTGTCAGTTTGGCGTTGTTCTGAAATGGCTTACTCAGACCATAGTAGCATCTTCCCCGAATTTCAAAACTGATGTCATTAGTTTTATTTATGGCGGTACCGAGGTATATTAAATCGTTGACTACTTCAAAGCTTTAGTTTTGAAGTTCCACAGTTGGCCAGAATCTGCTGGACGTCTTGTGCTTGGACATCTCGCTATTTACTATCAGTCCTACTTTGGTAGACTACTTCACAATTCCTTGCAAAGGTGGCTGTTACCGCTCGCAATGTTCGACCCATTATGCTCCGAGAGGTCATTTCCGACTTTAAATGCTGACCTTGTGCTAGTTAAATTTATCCTGTATTAATTTTGCAGACATGGCTTAAAGCTCCTCTGAGCGAATCGGACTGCCGAATGCGGTTTTATAGTCGGCGAATAGGTGAACTGTGTGGATATGTTTTTCGTGAGTCTTTTCCAGGATTTGGCGCAGTGTGAAAATCTGGAATATATTAGATTTGCAATGTCTGAAGCCGCATTGGTAATGTCATTCACAATTGGCGATAGCACTTTATACGCGATGTGAAGGAGACTAATTCCTCTATAGTTGGCACATATTTAAAAGAAAATTTCTCTTTTTTCATCTGTCCACGGGGCACAGGATCCCCGCTGCCGGCTCCAATCATATAAAGGAAATTTTAATCGCGTGGTCCATAGAATGATTTCCAAATTTGATACGTTAGCCAAATTGTACTAATAGCGTAGCCGAATCCGCTGTCCATATGAGAAAGTCTTAAATCCCCGGCCGAAGGGCGGCTATTTTGGATAATTTTTATTAAGACATTTTTATTAAACAAAATTTTTATAATGTGTACGCTTTACAACCAGCATCTTACCTTCATCGGCTTTGAATATGTTTTTCGTGATCAGGTAATCCATCGGCATCTGCTGTTTCTTTTATTGTTCTTCAGCCGATTAATTGCTACTCTGGCCTCATCTTGGTAAGGTGGTATACACTCTATTATCTCTTATTGGTTCTGGGGTATCTTCTTTACCGCCATCAGATACCAGAAGATTTTGCAAAATGCTTCCAGATCCTCAACACAGCTATCTGTATATATCACCAGGTTTCCATATTCATCTGTGCCTGCACCAAAGCCTTCGGTTTGGTTTTTTACTCGTTGGTAAAATTTCCAGACTTCATTCTGACTCCTGCACATCTCGATTTGCTACCGCTCATGTTTTTCTTGTTCTTTCTTTTTTTTCCGAAAATACGTGTTGCTACTTTTTGCAGGTGCTGCGTTTTCAACTCAGTAGCATTACGAAACTCCTGATCGTACCACGGTTTTCTTGATGGTGGTTTTTGGCACCCAAGTGTTTTTTTGCTGCAGTTTGTAGGGGGTAGGCAATTCTTGACCATTGTGCTTCTATTTTTATCGGGATAAGGATAGTATTCCACTAACAAGTGGGTAGCAGCACCTTTGCTGCTACATTTCCGTGTGGTGTTAGATCGCACCTTTGCGAACCTTAGCTGCTACAAGGTAGTGGTCCGAATCGATATTCTAAAACACTGGATGAATGCCTTCCGTCTATCACAACATGATCAAGCTGCTAACTACCATGTTTATTGCTGCCGCGAAGTCAATCAACCCCATGCCGTTGTTGGATGTTTCTTAATGGATGCTAAATTTTCCGACGGTGGGACCAAAAATATTTTCCCTTCCAATTTATGCATTAAAATCTCCTAGCAGAATTTTTTTTCCATGGCCAAGGCATCGGTCATATGCAGTTTATAGGTGCTCGTAAAATATGTCTTTGGTCATGGGTCATGGGCGCAAATAAGACTGAGGAAAAAAAACTTCGCTTTTATACGAATTATAGCAATTCGCTCATCTACTGGAGTGAATCTGGAGACGAGGTTTTTTATTCTCCTGTTAACAATAAATCGGCAACCAAATTCACCTCTCGTCTCATGGCAGCTATACAGGGCGTAATCATCTGATTTACTTGCGCCAGTCCCTTTCCATCGCATTTCCTGTAAGGCAATAATATTGGTTTTGTACTTCTTGGGCCAAAACGAAAATTGCACCTGTTCTGTACAGCGGTCGCACGGTGTACAGGTTTTTCCGAGGGTCTAGGCAGTTGTCTTTCATCTCCGTCTACGGCTTTTTGTGGAAACTGTTTTGTCTGCCCTAGCAATCGATTCTTTTTGAGGTTGTTCGATTCTTTACTAAATCGATGTTGAAGGGCTGCAATTTAGAGGTAGTTAGTCATAGTTAGTAGTCACACAACGTACTCCAGAGCTACTGTACCGAATACTTCATCATTAGTGAAGATGACGTCTTCGTCTTGAGTTCTTAATGACTATCACGTAGGCCTTGACTGCTTTGTTTTCGTCGCTTGTCTTTAACGTTGAATTCTCAGTTATTTGATCACCTTAGTTCAAGCGACAGATTTCAATATATAATTCCATTCTTCTTATTTTTATTTTTTTTATTTACAGTTTCGTCATTTCATACTTCAATTAATGTCCGATACTCGCAGCAATGTTATTTGTGGAATGTTGGCGTTAAATTTAAATTTCGTTACTTCGGTGAGTAGACATCTGGAAAAATTGTTTGATTGAAATTATAAATAATCCCTTGTTTTCCGCAATTTCTTTCAGCTATTGATTTCAATCTCAACACTATTCATATTCTTGGTACAATACGATATAACATATGAAGCATTAACAAAAACGTTTAATTCGGCAAAGCCAAGCATTGCTTAAAATATTTAAAAATCACACAACAACAAAAAACACACACAACAATACATACAGTTTATTAGAAGAGAAAATTTTTTTCAGTTTCTAAAATTTTTTATTTTAAGACCTTTTATTTATTTAATTTTACAAATACTTATAGTATTCAAAATATGTGTTTATTTGTTATTTATATCATTAACGGACAGAATTACTTTCACATAACTCTCAGCTTTTGTATATGTCGACGGCATCAAACGGCAGTCAAGATTGACGGCGGCAAATTCAGCGAATGGCAACGGTATATTTATCTAATTGTTATTAGCGTTGCCAACTATGAATACTGCTATGTACTTTTTCAAATTGTGGTTATATTTGTATTTAGTTTAAATAACTTTCCCATTTCAAATGTATATGTTGCAATCCTTATGTCAGGAAATAATACGACGTATAAATAAATAAAATAAAGAACAAATTGTAAAAATAAACTAAACTGGCAAAAAAGTAACGCTGCGTTTCCAATAACAGAACAGTTTCCATAAGGTCCAAATAAGGTCGGTTACAAAGAGAAAAACATTATTGGACCATACCAATGGGAAATCAACCATTGACCTGATTTTCACTCTGCGCCAAATCCTGGAAAAGACCCACGAAAAACAAATCGGCACATTTCACCTATTCGTCGACGTTCGACAGCACTATCCGTTCATAGGTGTTAAAGCCATGTCTGCGTTCGGCATTCCAGCAAATTTAATACTGATGTGCAGGATAACTTTAACTGACAAGAGATCAGCAGTTTAAATCGAAAAGGACCTCTCGGAACCCTTCAATATCACAAGAGAGTTCAGACAAGCCTCTGTGTGACTTGTTTAACATCCTGCTGGAAAACGTCATACTAGAGGTAAAGGTGAACAAAAATTGCACTCTGTACAACAAACAACACATGTTACTCGTCGACGACATCGAATGCGTCGAACATTGCAAGCGGCAACAGTCATCTTTAAAGAAAATGAGAAGATGTCTGCCAAAGTGTGTTTGGCAGTAAGCAGTGGGAAGACGAAGTTGATAAACTCGGTACCGCTATAAATAAAACTAATGACATCAGTTTTGAAATTCGGAGAAGGATAGTGTTGACTAAGGTTGTAAAAAATCACTACATATAGGACATTTTACTAAGTAATAAAGTAATAATGGAATGGAATTCTTCAGGGAAGTTATTTAAGCCCAACACTTTAGGACTCCACGGACTGTCTGATGATAATACACAGATATTTCAGTATGCGGGCGACTTCTTACTGCGTGTCAAAGCTGCTTGATTACGAAAGTGCTAATCAAATGCTACAGCGGAAAGCCTCTTCTTTTGTACCCTTATTATAAAGTTAAACCTAGAAACAAGAGAAAAGGGGATTAAGTTCGACCATGCCGAACTTTGGATACCCTCAACAATAGGTATACTGACAGTTACTTGAAAAGAAAATATGGGGAACATACCAACAAGTATACCTATACCAACAATTGTTTTTGTAAACTATAATGTATACCAAATACAAATTTCAGCAATTTTTAATGGAGATTTGTCCTAAAATCGCAAAACCCAAAAATGTGGACCGACTGTGTCGATATGAGGTACACATGATTTTATTTCGGAGCTGCTGGTTGAATATAAAAAGTGTCATTGCAGAAAAACCATTTCTATGTGTATGTTTCTTGAGGCTATTACATCGTGTACGAATTGCCGTACAGTTAAGGGCTAAGCAGAATGCTCGCGTTGAGCCATCCGTCGCGTTATATGTTATCGAAAATACAACAACCACATAGAAACGATACTAAATAATAAATACTACATTACAGTCAATTTGGTGGAAAAATATGACCAAAACCCCCAAAACTCTGAAAATTAGAGGGTACCGTTATATGGCAGTTACCAGAAAAAGTGGACCTATATTAATAATTTTTTGTGGAGAAATTTGGTATCCAATAAGAACCCAATGTAGCAAATTTCAGTGAATTCGGTTAAAAAACGTGCTCAAGAACCCCAAAATACCGAAAATTTGGGGGTACCCTTATATGGGAGCTATGCCTAAACGTGGACCGATATATTCCATCTTCGAACAACAGACGGATGGATATGGCCAGATCGTCTTAGAATTTCACCCTGATCAAGAATACATATATACATTATAGGGTCGGAAATGAATATTTCGATAAGTTACAAACGGAATGACAAAACTAAATATTAAAAATAATCTCTCGCTGAAGGAATACTACGAAGATGTTATGTCGTCGTGCAAAAATACTTTTAATGCACTAAAAATGATAACTGGGCCAAAACATGTAATTCACCCCGCCAAAGCAATAAAGTTTTCTAAAACCGAATATGCCATCTCTTCCATGGCACGCAGACCAACTTACATCAATAAAAATTAGCTTGCTTTCAAAATAAATAGAAATAATTGCTTTACAAAATTCATAACGAATTACAGATTCCTCGCATGTTTCCTTTAGTACGGCGTTGCCAACTATGTTGTTTTACCATATCGAATTTGCAACACTGCAAATTAGTCAAAATAGGACTTATAGAACCCTGCCATAGCGGATCGATCATTCTCGTTTCTTTTTTAAAAAGGAACTAGTTCCTTAATGTAGTTCCTTTGAACTATGTAATTACTTCATAATTAAGAGTCGAACCACGAATGAGAGAGGGAACAACGCTCGTCTGTACATGGCATTAGACTTTTCAATACAAAAAGTCGATTAATCGAAAGTCGATTTACTTATCCCTAATCATAATTTGCCTAAACCTCATTCGTAAACAACACGGTTTCCATTTAGTCTCTATCCCACCTCATTCGTAAACTTTCGGTTATACCATTTTGAGTTCATCTTTATCGGCCATTTTGTCTTCTCCTCCCATTCGTTAGCAGGTGGAACGTTTTTCAATTTTTTCAGTCGTCGTTTTTATTTTAGCTCCGTTCCAAAACCTAAAAGAATCTACTAATTTTACAAGTTTTGCAACTTTTTACTTTTTACTCGAAAACCGTTCCTGAACCCATAAAACAGGTAAAGCATTGAATCAAATTTAAGAGAGCACAAAACAAAATGGCTTTCTCTTTGTAAACTTTTTGTTATGTTGATTTTGAAGTATTGCCATCTAATTTTGGCATATTTACTAGATTTGCGTTCCCGAACTTTTCAAATTATTTTGTACTCTGAGAGTTGAAATGTTTCCCTTTTACTAGCTTTACTATTAAACAAGTGAAAAAGCGTTAAGTTCGGCCGGTCCGAACTTTGGATACCCTCCATCACAGGTATACTGACAGGTATTTGAAATGAAAAAGTGGACCGATATTTATAATTTTAAATATAGATATTTGGTACCCAATATGAACCCAATGTACAAAATTGCAGCGAATTCGGTTGAAAATCGCGCTTAAGAACCTCAAAATACCGAAAATTTGGGGTGCCCTTATATGGGGGCTACCAGAAAAAGTGGGCCGATATTTATAATTTTTAGTAGAGATATTTGGTACGCAATATGAACCCAATGTACAAAATTGCAGCGAATTCGGTTGAAAAGCGCGCTCAAGAACCCCAAAATACCGAAATTGGGGGTACCCTTATATGGGGGATATCCGAAAAAATTGACCTATATTTAAATTTTTTTGTGGAGAGATTTGGTACCTGCTAAGAACTCAAAATACTAAATTACAGCCAATTCGGTGAAAAATACCATAAAAACCCAAAAAATACTGAAAATTAGGAGGTACCGTTATATGGGGGCTACAAGAAAAAGTGGATTTATAATTTTTTGTGGATAAATTTTCTACAAATTCGCTTGAAAAACGCGCTCAAGAACCCCAAAATACCGAAAATTGGGGGGTACCCTTATATGGGAGCTATGCCTAAACGTGGACCGATATATCCCATCTTCGAACTTGACCTGCCTGCAGACAAAAGACAACCCTATGCAAAATTTCAGCACCCTATCTCAATTCCTTCAGAAGATAGCGTGATTACAACAGACGGACAGACATGGTTAGATCGTTTTAAAATCAAAAATATATCGGAAATGCATATTTCGATGAGTTACAAACGGAATGACAAAATTAATATACCCTCCATACTATGGTGGAGGGTATAAAAAGTACTGGAACAGACCATTTGTTGGCGAAGGTTTGCGTACGACGTCGCTTGAATCTTGGCAGAACGACGATTAACAAGCGAATTTTATGAAGGCTGGAGTCTTGGAGGCTTCCCACTGTTCTTTTGAATCTCTCTCTCTCTCTTTTATTATTTTTTTTTTTTTCGTTTTTGCATATTTAGTTCCTTTGCTCCATATATAGTTCCTTTGCTCTTTATAGTTCCTATGCTCCAAAAGTAGTTTTTCCTTTTCATTTATAATTTTGTTTTTTATAGTTTCAACACTCAACAACATTTTTGACATTTATTTGTCTTTATAGTTCCTTTGCTTCAAATAGTTCAAAAAAGGAACTGGATCAGAGAAAGGAATTATATTAATTAAATTAAAGAACTGGAACTAGTTCCGTTCGTTCCTTTCTCGGAATAGTTCCAATGAACTAGTTCGTTCCGGAACTACCCAACTCTAAAAATAATACAATTGCCTTGCCATAGCCAATAGCAAAGAAGATCCTACAAAATTCCCCGAAAAAATGTGTGAAGTTGAGACAGTTAATAAAATTGCCAAATGTCTGAAAGTACCCAGTGGCAAAATCCAATTAAATGATGAGCAGGTTAGTAGAATTTATTTCGATATTATCACATATCCTTAATTAATTTTACCTTGACCTTTCTTTAACGCAATTCATGTGATGATGTCTACGTCTTTTCTATTTTCTTCTTCGCCAATCGAAGGTCGTGACACGCATACTCAATAATAAATCCGTCTCTGGATTTGCCACAATTCTTAGCAATTTTGTTAAAGAATCACAATCGGACATAGCCAAAAACAGTTGCAGTTCTCGGGAAATTGAAGTTCAAGTCTACCAATGGATTGAATACGCTGTCCTCTATGTGGCACCTGGTTCTAAAGATAGACACTGTTCGCTGCAAATGTTGCGAGATTTTAACAAATTGTTTTTAAGTAAATCGTATTTGGTTGGATATTCATTAACGCTGGCTGATTTGGCGGTATTCTATGCCATCTATGATTTAATGGTAAGTAAATGGGATATAATCTTTTAATACTTTAATTTATATATTTTTTAAAAATTCTTGGACTCTAAGTTTATTTTATAGAAGAACAAAAACAATTCATCGTAGACTCATAGAAGTTATGGTTCGTTTGCATGCAAACACATGACAAATTTTGTGTAAAGGATGTGTAAAGGTTGTAAGGAAATGTGTTAGTCCTTACTGATAGAGTGACATCAACTGAAATCATCAACTAACAACTAAAAATGGCTAAATGCTAACATAGGAATTTAGTTTAAGTCATACCTCGACCACTATGGATATCCATTGGAATATTATGTAATAATTGGAAAGGGATTATTTCAGAGTTTTCAAATTATACAATAATGTAAAGTAGTAAGTGCTTGGCAACAAAAGGAATCTCAAATTATTAAATAGTGAGTTTGGACTAATGTCATGTTTAAATCATGATCTCGGGTTATTTCAAATGTTTGTCAGTGTGTCCCTTATTACTTTCCTTGCCGAAATCCAAAAATCCACATAAAAGATCATACATCCGTGTGCACGCAATTCAACAACGATATTTCTATTTAAAAATTGCCCTGTATAGCCATATACATATGCCATGCTTTATATACTCATAGGAGAAAGTCTAAATTTAGGATGATATCAGATTAATTATCAATGTGTTGGTGGCATTTTTGTACCGAAGTGATTGTATTTTTGGTAGCCAAAAGTTTAACGAATTTTCCTAATATAGTTGTTTTTTCAAATTTGGTTTACATTAAGCAATTTTCATTGGGATCAGATTTAGGTTAGGTTAGGGATGTACGGTTGTTAGTAACAACCGTCCACTCGGAGACTATTGTGATCATCCTTTTTTATACCTGCAAAGAGAAAGAGAAGAGAGAGTGGAAGAGCAAGGAAAAATATAGTGAGAGAAGGAGAGCCGTGAAATGATCATTTTAGCCATGTCAGATTTTTGAGAAAGCCTAGGATCTGGTTGGAGTCTATTTTAGAGAAGAAGGCTAGATTATCAATTTCATATCTTCCAAACTGTTAATGTCTTCTGCCAATCAGCGATGGACATTTACAGAGGTTTTGTTCAATTGTTTCTAGGCCTTCTTCGTCTTCACATAGACGACAGTAATCCTCTCCGCAGGATCCCACTTCAAAGTGAGAGATCTAATCTTGCAGTGACTGTTATGATCCCCACCATGATTTTGATCTCTCTCTCTTATTATGCGAGAGAATACCTCGCAGTAGAATAGTCAATGGGTGGTTTCGCCGATCTTTCAATCGGAAGATTGGATTGTGAACCCCCTCGAGCAAGCTCGTCGGTTATCTCATCAATGTCACTATGTCCTCGAACCCAACATAAGCTAATTATCTGTCGTCACTATGTCCTCTAACCCAACATAAGTTAATTATCTGTCGTATATCAGTCAGAGCGGACTTGCAATCATGAACTGCTTTTGTGCTTATAGTACACGACTTGACCGCGTTAAGGGACTATCGCCATATATAGTCACCGGTTCCGTAATGTCGGCAGTAAGTGATTTTACCATCTCGGCCGCTTTCGTGATGGAAAGGATTTCTGTTTGAAATACGCTACAAATATTGTTAAGTTTATATAAGTTATATGTTTCTAATTCCCTACAGTAAACACCTGCACCAGTGCCTTCCTCCATCTTTGACCCGTCCGTAAAGAATGACAGACCTGGCAGAGATAAGGAGCCATTAGTCCAGGATTCCCTACTAGGAAACTCTACTTAGATGTCATTAAAGTCTCCGTGAGAGGAAACATTATCACTAACATGACTATTTCCTCTCAAGAGGTCACAACCTGGCGTTATGTTTAGGATACTAGCGTGACCATAGTTCAGCGATTTCCAGGCATCCGTTTCTCGGAGCCTCAGAGCACACCTGGCCGCCTGGAATTTAATCAGAATGTCCAGTGGTTGGGGATTCAAGATTACATTCAAGGTTGCCTGTGGTGTACTTCTTAGCGCTCCGGTGATCAGGATTGAAGTCGATCGCTGTAATAAAATTAAATTTTGTCAGTAGCATATTTTTGTTGACCCCCAGCCATCAAACAAGGCAACCATATGTAAGAATGGGGAGAACGATCGTCACATACAGCCAGTGTATGATCTAAAAAAATATTTGTCAAAAGTACTCGGCTCATTTCTTAACAAATTTACACTCTTTATACCCTTCACCACACTGTGGTACATGGTATTATGTATTTGTGCATATGTTTGTAACAGGCAATAGGAAACGAGATAGACACATGGTTCCTTTTGAGAATATGCTTAGAATCACTTTCTGAGTCGATTTACGCATGTCTGTCCGGCCATGTATTTTTGTGAACAAAGTACAGGTCGCATTTATTATCCGATTTGGATGAAATTTGGCATAGGTCACTTACTTGGCCCAAGGACGAACCCTATTGAAATTGGGAAAAATCGGTTTAGATTTAGATATAGCTCCCATATATATTTTCGTCCGATTTAATGTAAATGGTGCACTAAAGTCCCTATATATCTCTCAATTTTCACGAAATTTGGCACAGCGTAATGAATTAGGTATTGAATGATGTGTGTTAAATTGCCTGAAAATCGGTTCAGATTTAGATATAGCTCCCATATATATTTTCGTCAGATTTTAGGTAAATAGTGCACCAAAGTCCCTATATATCTATCGATTTGCACGAAATTTAGCACAGCGTAATGAATTAGGTATAGAATGATGTGTGGTAACCATTAAAAATATTAGTTATGACTCCAATCCATGATGAAAATATATTTTGTAAAATAAAAAAATATTCTGTCTTGTTGACCCGTTAAAAAATATTCTTTTTAAAATGAACATCTATTTGACCCTTTGAAAAAATATTCGATAGGAAATCCACGGCTTGTTGACCCTTGTTGGCCCTTTGATAAATATTCTTTAAGAAATCCACGCCATGTTGACCCTTGTTGATCCTTTGAAAAATATTAAAGAAATCCAAGTTTTTTGGTCATTTGAAAAAAATATTCTTTAAAATAATCACGCCGTGTTGGTCATTTGAAAAATATTCCGTTAAGAACACGCCTTGTTTGAATTTTGAAAGAAATATTTGAAAAAAAAACTTTAAAAAATTCCACGCCTTGTTGGTCATTTGAAAAATATTCCGTTAATAACATGCCATGTTGGTCCTTTGAAAAAATATTTTTAAAATACCCACGCCTTGTTGATCCTTGGGAAAAAATATTTTTTAAAAAATCCAGCCCTTGTTCCTTTGAAAAAAATAATTTTTAAAAAATCCAGGCCTTGTTGGCCCTTTAAAAAAATAAATATTCCATAAAAATCCACGCCTTCTTGGTTTTCTTTCAAAAATCCCCGACTGGTTGGCCTTTGTAAATTGTTTCTTAAAAAAATCCACGCCTTGTTGGCCATTTAAAAAATACTCTTTAAAAAATCCACTTAATGTTTTATTTTTTGTATTTTTCTTATAAATTCTAATGTATTAATCCGATTTGTTTATTTATTTTCTTTCTTCCTATAATTTCAGAAATCCCTATCACCGATCGATCGTGAACACTATTTGAATCTATCCCGTTGGTTTGATCACCTGCAACAAATTCCCGAAATTCGTCAAGGTGCCGAGCTATTGAATTTCACCACAATCTATTTGCATGGCTGGGCAACTGGTACACATCTTTAAAGAACTGAATTTATTAATAATGTATTTTTGTAATCACAAATCAATGACATCAATGTGTGAACTACTGTAACTTATTTTCATTTAATTTATGTATATTTAATTTCTTGAGAGGAAAGAAAAGGCATTTAAAATCAATGTTAATTTTTAGTAATTCTTAAAAATAAAAAAGAAATATGTTTGTTTTAGTTGCAGTGTTTTCTCTTGAAATGGCTAAGAGTCAATCGACTATGAACCATGATTGATGTAACTTCGGCGTGGAATAAGATGCAAGATTCATTTAACTTCAATAACATCCAGAAAAGCGAGAAATTATACGGAGGTGTAAGAATTTTAAACGAGACTTGCCAACCCCTATCGTTCACATCCATAGATATAGAGCAATTATCTAAAAATCCAAGCCATCCAAAGCCCTTGATCCAGACGGCATTTCCATGTTTATGTTAAGGAAGCTTGCAGCAATAGGGATGGTTTATCTGACCAAAATCGTCGGTCAGACGATACTTGGAATGTTGTCTGGATTATTTTAATTCTAAACCCAGATAAATCCGCTATTAATGCTTCCGTGTCGGAAACGGCATTTTGTTCTTGTTACCCACCAATATGGTTTTAGGGAAACATATAGCACAACAAGGACGATCACCTAAACGGACTATTATGTCAGATTTAGATCTGTCCAAGGCGCTTGATCACTTGAAGCCTACATTGAGTTCCGTGGACTTCCACACAGTGAAGATCCTTGCAAACTACTCAAAATAATGTACTCCGAATTGTGGCCAGGGGACTGTTGCTGAGAATCGATAGAGTTGGAAATTGTGGCCGTACAAATGAAATTTCGTACACATTTTCAAGGCTACCTCTATATATCAATCGTACTTCTAATTTCACTAAATTTAATACCCAAACCCTTTGGATAGTACCAAAAAGCTTTGGTACTTCGTTTTAACTCTCCGTCAGTGATCCACATTCCATATTTCAGAATTTTACCTCTTCTCGTGTGTACCATATTTAATACGTTTCAGTAGTTTTCGTACTCCTCCGGATAGCATTTCCAAAAACCTATATTTAGTACCATTTAGTACTTATATGTTCAAATTTCCAAACCCACCTCAGTCCTGTACTGTAACAGTAATTTTAATTTCAAATATATGTTTTCTATCTCTATCCGTTCACTCATATCTAAAGTGTAGCAAATTTAGTACGATTTAGTACTTATAATTACGAATGTTCAAAACTAGCACCATGTCTCAATCCAATTGTAGTATTCCCGACCTGCCCGTTCACACAAAACAAATTGTACCATATTTAGTAAAATTTAAAGCTTTTCGTATCCAAAAGTTCGAAATTCCAATACTTGCTTAATTCTGTAATTTTAATTAAAAATTTAAGTTTTCCATCTCTATCCGTTCACTCAAATCTAAATTGTATTAAATTTAGTACCACTTAGTAGAAATAATTACGAATTTTCAAAATTGCCTCCTTATAGCAAATCAATTCCAAATTTCAGGGTCTCAAACTGTACCATTTAGCACTTTTCTTGGCCGAAAGTACTAATCAATCCTACTCTCCAACAGTAATTTTAATTCCAAATTTCCGCCCTATCCGTTCAGTTAGTATTTTATGTTCCCATAATTACGAATTTTTTAAACTACTTCAATCCTACACTCCAACCGCAATTTTAATTCCAAAATTCTGGAATACAGTTCTATCGTTCACACAAAATCAAGTTGTACCAAATATAGTACCACATAGTGCAGATATGTACTATGCATCCATATCTCAGTTTTACACTCCGTTCAGAACTTTTCGTACACATAAATACTAATTTCCAAAGCTGTCTCTATAACTCAATCCTCAACAGTAATCTTAATTCAAAATTTTAGGGTTTCAGGTCTATCCGTTGACTCTAAATCCAAATTGTACTAAATTTAGTACCATTTAGTACTTCTCGCAACCATAAGTACGAATTTCCTAAACTACCTCAATTCAATACTCCAACAGTCATTTTAATTTCCAATTTCAAGACTCCATCTCTACATCCAACTTGTACGAAATTTAGTACCTTTCGTACACATAAGCACGTTTTTTTAAAGCTACCGCAATCCTGTACTCCAAATTTAGTACCATAAGTACGAATTTCTAAAACCAATTACCACTTCTCAACTTGTATTTACTAAAAATTTTAAGATTCCAGCTATATGTGTTCAATATAGCTAGGAGTTGGCAATCTCCTACTAGGCGCGTCTTCCCTGATGGCGGATGGGAAGGGGGTCTCCATGATATGCAGGGTGAAACTGTCCTAGGTCAACTCTTCTCTGCACTTCGTGGAAACCTTGGGGATCTCTGGATCCCCCGTGGACCAAAATGGATCGGGGTAGTGCCCTTAAATTAATAAACTACGATGGTTAAGAAGAATAAAAGGAATAAAGTTACGGTGCAGGGAGTTAATATCACAAGCCAGGTGTCGTCGAGATCAAGCGATTGTGATCAGGCTGCTCTAGATGTGGATGCCTTGGCACCTGCAGCTGTATCTGCTACAAGCGCATCAATTTCAAACCCGGATAACGTTGACGAACCGACAATTCAATTGGAAAACGAGCAAGTCAAGACTGATGGAAATCTGTCCATGACTGACACAACTGTAGTTCTGGAAGGGGACGAACTACACGGGACCCTTAACGAAGGAGGAGTGGACCTTGTTGAACGACCGACTTCAAGTCCGACTCCAACAGGTCCTGTGTCGGCACTTACCGACAATAAACTTCAGAGCCAAGCTGCGACAGAGGCTATGTCCGACGATGGGGAGTCTATCGAAACCCCAGCAACGGACAGCGGCTCAAAGGTCGGAAATCCACGAGAAGTATCTGATGCGAAGCATTACAAACGTGCTGTTTCGTATATTCGCAAATTCTTGGGAGGAGAAACGAAACGGGGGTAGAAACGACTGGAATCGGAGTAACCCTCCTCTGGACGGTCTGTCTTTCTATACAGACGGATCCAAGATGGGAGAATGTACAGGGGCTGGCGTCTACTATGAAAGGCTAGGCCTTGAGCCTACCTACAAGCTGGATAGCAAATCTTCGCTATTTGGAAGGCAGCGGAATTGATAAAAAGTCTAGATGCAGAGATCGTTGAACCGTTGACTTTCTTTGTGGATAGTCAGGCGGCTCTTAAAGCCATCAAATCTTGTTACATCAAATCTGAGGCCGTCCTCAAGTAGTATTCGACACTTCCTTGTAAGCTTCTCATCTCTCTATCCCCCCTTTTTTTCCCCACAGATCTCTCCATATCTTTTTCTTTTCATGGATGATCACAATGGACCTTACGGTCTCCGAGTGCTGCAGCCACATAAGTGACTGCACATACCCAAACCTAGCCATATTTGATCAATATATGGGCAATATTGCCAATTTTTTAATATTCCATTTTCAAAAAATTGGCTTTATAGGTCGAATTTCCAAAAACACTTTTGTACATCTGCCTAACTTTCCATCAGCGAATTTCTAAAAACCCAACCTTATCTCACGCCAATAAACCAACAACAAACCACAGTCAAAATTTCATGCTTCTAGCTTCAGCCGCTTCACTTAACACTAAGCTCTTTTATATATTAAGATTTGTTTACCCTTTGAGCATCCGGAATTCCAAATTACAACATCTTCGGCTGAACATTTTGGATTTTTTACAATTTACCAAATAATAGGAACACAACTTTTTTTTTACTTTTCTAATATTTTAATCAAATATTATTGTTATTTTTTTTAATTTCTGTTTGTTTTTTTACTTGAAATATAAATCTTAAAATATACGAGATAGCAGAGTTTTATGGATTCGTCGTTTTTTTTCCCAAATTTCCTTTCATAGTAAATTTTATGGGTTTGCAGCAGTAAGTGATCATAATTTATGAGTTTTTTTTTAAATACTTTACTATGTTTCCGAAAGAAAATTGAGAAAAAAGATAATCAATGGGTTGAATTTTTATGGGCAAAATTATGACAATAATATAATACGAGGCGAATTGTTTGTTTTGTTTTTTTATAACGACAATGATGAGTACAATTAATTTGCTTGTACTTCGCGAGGAGAATTCAGGGAATTGTTTAGATCATTGGGTTCGGTACATTTCCAAAGGCCATAGGTTTTGCCCACCGTTGTCTGCCACAAACGTAGAGTACCATCCTCCGACCCGCTGGCATACAACTCGCCATCGGGGCTAAATTTGACCGAATGGACGGGACCGAAATGGCCCTTAAAGGATTCTGTAAAGGGGAAACAAAATGAATATCATGTGGCTCATATATCAAATTCAAATCACTTACCAATTTCATTGCCCGTTATATAATCGAATTTGTACATTTTAAAATCTTCACCACCACAAACAAACACATGCTTGTCCGGATGCAAACTGGCCGATGAGACATTTGTCGGCACCTTAACCTCTTTCAGTTTCTTCAGTGTCTCCACATCCCAAAAACTAATACTGGTGCCATGGGCCACGGTCAGAATGTGGTTGTCAGCCGATATTTCCAAACTATTCGGATTATTGGGGAATGTTAGACGCTGTACCTCATTGCCGCTCAAACGATCCCACAGTCGTACAGTTTTATCTTCGGCCGCCGATATAATGCATTTGTCGTTGCGGCAAAACAGTGCCTGCTTTATGGCACCACCATGGCCGCTGTACATTTCTGGTTCCGCCTGGGGTTGTTCCAAATTGAAAACACGCACCAGCTTCTCATTGCTGCCGGTGACAATGTTCTCCGAACTGCTGTCGAAACCCACCGACTTGACAATGTGTTTGTGTTGGAAACTATGAATTTCGGTGCCCGTTATGGCATTCCATACTTTTCCGGTAAAATCGGCAGCACCGGTGGCCGCCAGTGTGGCAGTTTTGTTGAGAGCTACACCCCAGACAGCTCCCTTGTGACCCTCGAAAGTGCCAACCCAATCGCCAGTGTCACCCTGTCGTAACATGGGACTGCCATCTGAAAGGAGAAACACACAGAAAAACAAAATTAAAATAAAATTCGAAAACACACACACATACAAATTGTACGCCACCAAAGTAAAAGCGAATGCAGGCAGCAACAACAAAAACGATATAATGTCATTTATTCGCACATACGCGTTCACGTTTTTATATTTTTTCGATTGTTTTTTGTTGCTGCGTTAAATCATAGTTGGTGTATTTCACGGAAATAACCTTGACTCAATGACTTGCATCAATGCCAACGACCTGATTACCCGCCACTTATTGGTTGTCTTGCTTCCATCCTCTATCTCTACTCTGTGGCTGGGTAGCTGACTGACTGGGACTGCACAATGCATTGTGCATTAACCAGCCTGCCTGCCAGTCAATCGAATGACTAGCCGATCAACCAGATTGTTGGTGACAACAACAACAACAATCTCAACGACAAACATTTTGAAAGCAAACAAAGCAACAACAACAACTTCGATAATATATGGTGCACTGCAAACAAATTGCATTGTCCCACCACAAATCGCTGAGAGGAAAGGTGGTGGTGGAGGAGGAGAAGGTTTATGCAAAAAACCTTAACCATTTGGACCGGTATATTAAGATTGACGTTTTTAACATGGAATAAAAAAAAATAAATAAAATACGCATAACTTTTGTATTTCATTTAAGATTGTCGGATGTAATCTTTGGTCCGCATAGGAGTGATATAAAAATGTTTCAACTTTCTGCAAAACCTAATTTTTTAAAACAAAAAACTGGACATAATTCAGTATGCTGTGCGAATTTAATCGGAAGAAACTGTATATGGGAGCTATATCAACATCTGAACCGATTTCAACAAAACTTAACAGACATCAAACTGAACTTAATTAAGTGCGCTTTGCAAAATTTTGTCAGAATGGGACAAATATTGGGAGTTTTGTCCACCATTTATGTGAAATCGGACGAAACTATATATGGGAGCTATATCTAAATCCGGGTCAATTTCAAAAAAGCTTCACAGACATAAAACTGGACTTAATTCAGTACGATGTGAAAAATGTTGTCTCAATCGGACAAATATTGGTGCACCATTTATCTAAAATCGGACGAAAATATATATGGGAGCTATATGTAAATCCGAACCGATTTCAACAAAACATCACAGAAATCAAACTGGGCTTATCTCAGTACGCTAGGCAAAACGTTGACTCAATCGGACTTACTACACATCATTCTAGACTTAATTCTGTACGTTATGCCAAATTTCATGCAAATCGAAAGATATATAGAGGCTTTGGTGCACCATTTACATAAAATCTAACGAAAATATATATGGGAGCATTATCTACAACTGAACCGATTTTCTCCAATTTCAATACGGTTCGTCCTTAGAGCAAATAAGTGCCCTGTGCCAAATTTCATCCAATTCGTATCATAAATGCGACCTGCACTTTGTTCCCGAAAATACATGGACAGACGGACGAACGGACATGAATATATAAAGTCAGAATGTGTATTCTCAAAAGGAACCCTGTGTTTACATCGTTTCGTTCTACCTGTTATAAACATACGCACAAAGACATAATACCGTGTATCACAGTGTGGTGTAGGATATAAAAACCCAATAGTGGTAGTTCGATTTGACAGCCAATGAGAATTCAAAATACCAAAAAATTCCCAAAATACCGACTTGTGTCAATACCAAATAATTTTTAGTACGAAGATGTGGCGGTACACCTCACACTTGGGACAGTATTAACCATTTTTAGTACAAGAGTGTGCGAAAATTTCGAATATTGGAGAGTAACGTTATAGGAGGGCTATCCTGAAACATAGGTAAATAATAATAATAGTTGGTACGGGTATGTGTTATACAATGAGATCCCAAAATACGAAATTACAGTCATTTCGATTGAAAAACGTTTTCTAAATCCACAAAATGCCGAATATCGCGAGTCAATATTAATAATTTTTGGTAAAGATATCTATTATGCAATGGGAACCCAAAATACCAAATTACAGCCAATTCGATTGAAAAGCGTGTTAAAGATACCCAAAATACCCAGAAATTTGGGTCCATATTTAAAATTTTAAAGCTCTATTCAGGAAACTACCGAATGGATAGGAGCTACCGGTACAATGAAATTCACAATTTAGATATAATGGACTCACTAAATCCAGTACAATGTAACTGTACTTTTACTTACAGAGAAATCAACAAAAAATATCGAGGTTTTCAAATTTTCGTGTGAAAAAGGTCCGCATCAGTCGTTATTGGGCGGCCGCTGCGGCCTTCGTCTTGCAAATCCAAATTGACGACTCTTAATTTCTTAAACCAATGGCGGACTGCCCTAATGGTCGTAGTACCACCATCCCCGTGAACGGTGGAAATCTCGTCTGCTGTGTCCTTTGCACTATTGCCTTCTTTAAAGTAATGAAGCATAACATGCCGTAAATGCTTCTTTTGGTTCTCCATATTGAACGGGGCAGAAACAATTTTAAAAAGAGACTTTGTCACCAACGAAACGTACTTTGGAAGAGCTCTGGGACGACTGAAACTGATGCTATAAACGGCTAAGAGATAAGCTTCCATTTTTATGTAAGCATAGCCAGTCAAACTCATTCATAGCGTTGCGTAGAAGATTATTATGGGACAACCTCATATGTAAGTATACTTTAAAATCTATATTTATAATAATATTTACAAACATAAAAATGTACACCCGCGGTTCTGATCAATGACCCTCACAAATGAATTTTCTTCAATTCGTTTTTACATATACTACAAATAAATATCTATTATAGATAAAATGCGTAATTGTTAGGCATATAAATAGAAAGTTTTTTGAAATAAAAAAAAGAAAATGTAAAGACTGTAGAAACATTTTTCTACTTAAATTTTGTAAAACATTCTACGTGTATTTTCTTTTCAGATAAACCAATAATTTAATAATAAATAATTATTAAAATAATTTCTTATTTATATAAAAATAATTTAATTATAAAATGTATTAAAACCATTTTAATTTATTTTTTAATTAATCGCTGTAATATACTATTAAAAGTTGCCTAAAGGTTCATTAAAAAAAAATGAATAGAGAAAATCGACTTGAAATCCTTTCCTTTCCTTTCATCTAAAAAATATAATCTAACCTTTTCGTTAGATTTTTAACTATGGCTAGAACAACATTTATCCATTAATCTGCCAAGTAATTTCTCCTAAACTGTTTTCATATGGCGGCGGCACTCCTTAAAATAAATAAATATTTTTGTTGTTGTTGTAGAATATGAATTGATATCAAATGAAATTGCACTTTAAATAAATTATTTTTAAGCATTCATATTGCAAATAGAAATATATATTTTTTTATTTTTGCAATTAATCAAGGTAAACCAGATGGTAGAGAGTGAGAAAAAAAAAACGTCAACATAAGCCTCCTCCAGCTGTGGCAGCAGCATGAATATAGAATGTAATAAATATCTATATTTTATTAAATAGTTAAAATAATAAAAAAAGTAAAAAAAAATAGAGAACAACAACAGAACAATAGAAAGTAAATTCATAGAAAACAAAAATTCACATTTTCAAATATTAATTATCGTGACAATGTTTGTGGAAAAATCTTATGGTGTGGCCCAAGTGAAGACAAAACTAAGGAAATCCTAACGCTAAACAAAAAAGAAATAAACCGACTGACGGGTATTCTGACGGGGCACCTCAGCCTGAAGGCATATCTACTCAAGATTGTGATGTTTGTCGTCATTTGAACAGACCGGTATGCCTAAATAGACAATCCACCTTATGATGAGGGGGAGGGTATAAACCAAGCTAAGGGCCCAAATAATTACAAAACAGAAAATAATTGATCAGAATAATTGTATTCTGAACAATTATATTTGTATATTCAGTGCTCTATGCCAAATTTCGTGCAAATCCAAAGATAAGCAGGGACTTTAGTGCACCATTTAAATAAAATCGGACGAAAATATATACGGGAGCTATACCTAAATCGGAACCGATTTTCACGAAACTTACCACACATCATTCCAGACACAATTCAGGGCGCTATGCCAAATTTCGTGCAAATCCAAAGATATGAAGGAACTTTGGTGAACCATTTACATAAAATCGGACAAAAATATATATGACAGCTATATCTAAATCTGAACCAATTTTCACGAAACTTATCATTTATCATTCTCGACTTAATTCAGTGCGCTATACCAAAATTCGTGCAAATCTAAAGATATATATACACTTTGGTGCCTCATTTACCTTAAATCGGTATATATACCGATTTGCTCGAGCTACACACGTACTAGACTAAATACACTATGCGAAATATCCAAATCGAAAGATATATAGGGATTTTGCATTTACATTAAATCGAAACCTGACACACATAATTCTATACTTAATTAAATGCGCTGTGCCAAATTTCGTGCAAATCGAGAGATATATAGGGACTTAGAATTTGGTTGAAAATTAATGATTTTATAGGCACAAAGGGTGAAATTCTCAAGACCCACCATATGGGAGTTATACCAAATCTTGGTACGATCTATTCAATGTTTTGTCTGTTGCTCTTTAGGCAAATAATAAGCACTTGTACTAAATTTCAACCACCTACGATAACTCCTTCTATTTTTGGCCGTTGGTTATATGAACTCGCAACATAGTGGAGCGTATGCACGCACATATATACACATATCAGAACTTCCCTAGACAATATTGCAAATCAATTATTATTAATATAATTTTGTTGTAAATAATACTAATGTAAAACAAAAAACACTATGTCCGCATAAAGATACGTTGGCCACTACAACAGCAACAACAACAAAAGGAAAAACACTCTCTCACATTTATTAAAATAATAATAACAACAACAAAACACTATAGTTTTAACGCGTACAACGCGAGAAATTTCAAGGTGCTTCCCGTACGTTCAACAAGTTTATCGTCAATTCAATAACAAAAAAAAACACCGCCATCATACAAACGAACATAACAACAGACAGAGAGACAAACATATGAACGAACGCACCGCGAAAACATTTCATATTCGTTCAAAAAGGAAATTAATTACAGCTGGCTGGCTCGCTGGGTGCTCAGTTGGTTTGAAATGGAGGAGGGCAGGCCGGTGCAGGGTGATATTGTAACAACAGCCAGCATCAAGTCAGAAAATTTTGCACAGAAAAACGCCAGTTATAAAAATGTGTGTGTTTTTTATATTTTATTTTAAAAATAAATTGTTTAAAGCAACAGTAGTGCAACCGAATTACACACACACACATACAAACGAAGAAACATTTTCAAGAAATGGCATATATATAGGACCAGATATAAAATACACATGCAAAGAAATTTGATGAAAAGTGTACAGGGGAAATGAGGTGAAATAAAATTAATAAAATAGACTTACAGTCGTATCATGATTAGTGTAATTGAAAAAAGGAAACATTTTGAGGCATATTTAGAATTTTGTTGAATTGTGTTCCGGTTAATAGACTTTGTTAGTAGTCGCAAAGAGTTCGTTTTAAATTACAGTTACGATAAGCAATTATTATACTATTGTTAAATAAAATATGGGCGCTATAACTAAATCTGAAGCGATTTTCACGAAACTTCACATACGTCACTCTAGGCCTAATTCGTGCAAATCGAAAATTTTATAGGGACTTTGGTTCACCATTTACATTAAATCGGAAGAACATTTATATGGGAGCTATATGTAAATCTGAACCGATCTTCACGAAACTACACACATAACATAGCATTCTATACTTGATTCATTACGATATGCCAAATTTTGTGCAAATCGATGGATATATGGGGACTTTGGTGCACCATTTACATAAAATCGACGAAAATATATATGGGAGCTATATCTAAATCTGCACCGATTTTCACGAAACTTAAACTTCTAGGCCTAATTCGTGCAAATCGAAAAATATATAGGGACTTTGGTTCACCATTTACATCAAATCGGACGAATATGTGAGGTATATCTACCTCTTTACGCTATGCCAAAGTTCGTGCAAATCGAAAGATATTTAGGAACTTTGGTGCACCATTTACCTTAAATAGTATTACCCCGATTAAGTTTTATAAAAGGCTTGTTCGTCACCTTGTATGATAATTTTTTCCGAATTGCACATTTGTTTTTCTAAGCGAATTCGCTGAAATTTGGTACAATGGGTTCTTATTGGGTACCTAACTTCTTCACTAAGAATTTTAAATATTGGTCCACTTTTTCTGGTAGCCCCCATATAACGGTACACCCCAATTAACGGTATTTTGGGGATTTTAGACGGGTTCTTTAAACCGAATTCGCTGAAATTTGGTACAATGAGTTCTTATTGGGTACTTAATTTCTTCACTAAAACTTTTAAATATAGGCCCTTTTTTGGGTAGCCCCCATATAAGGGAACCCCCAATTTCGGGGTATTTTGGGGTTATTGAGCGAACTCGCTGTTATTTGGTATTTTTTAGTCGCTTATGGTAACAAATCTTCCTACCAAAAATTATGAATATTCGTCCCCTTTTATGGGGTAGTTCCCATATAACCCCCTTCTTATATTAAAATAGCTGATTAGTTCCGTGTGTAGGGGGTTGTCTCCATATAGGCGTATTCTATCATGGTATAGGGAATAGTCGTTACTCGAAATAGTCAGTTTTACCCTAAAAATTATGGAATTCTAAGAAGATTTAGCCAAAAAAAAAAACTCGAACCTGACGATAATGAAATATATCGGCCATCATTTAGGCATCTCCCCCATATAATTATACTTCCTGATGGAAAGACTTAAGACACAAGACAAACATATTGGGTTCGAAATTGACATATGTCGGTCTTTAATTAGGCATAGCCCTCATATAACTATAAACCCAAATATTCGATAATTCCTACACTATGTAAACTAACTTTGTAATCTAAATTGCAGTAGTTTGAGGATTGTTTATTCTACCATGCGTTATTAGTATCAGTCCACGTTTGGGGTTTTCATTAAAAATTGATGAAATTTGTATTTGGTGTATTTGTATTAAGTGTACATAATAGTTTACATAAACCGGTTTTAGAATAATCGGTATAGAATCACTTTTTGGTATGTTCCCTATATTTTCATTTCAAGTACCTGTCAGCATAACGCTTTGTTACTTGTTTAATATTGATCTTGTTGGACTTCAAATTATTGGACTTTTAATTAAAAAAATTTAAATGGCCATCACGCAGTGCATTTTTTTAATAAATATTTTATTCAAAGAATAGGACGAGATTAAAAAAAGTATTTTTTGGGTCCAACAAAGTAGAGACTTTTTAAAATTTTTGTAACTATGTACCAACAATTTATGGGTTTTTGTGTATATTTTTGTCTTATCAGCATTGCCGTGTGGCTTTCATTCCACTATTGATATAAATATTATATGTATGTACATATATTATAATTATTATTACCACAAATACACAACAAAGAAATTAACAATGACATTTTTCCGGAAATAGTGGTGAAACAAAAATTGTGACAATGTTTAAATGTTCTGATGATATTTTTTTCCGGCATAGATAGATGAGGTGGTATGAGGAAATTTTATTAATATAAACTTGAATAAGGATTGTCCATCATATCGTCGTTAATGCGGATATGCGAAGTGTGTATGTATGTTTGTGTTTAAATATAGGTAAAAAGTGGATAATAACATTATCGTCAAGACAACAACAAAAACTGTTTTTTTGGAAGGAACATTTCTTACGAGCTTTAAAATCGTTTTTCAATATCACAACAAAGTTAAGCATACGAATTTATATTTGTTTTTGTTTTCGTTGTAAAAAAACACGTTTGTTGTTAATATTGTGTGTTATTGGTTGTTTTGTTTTTTGAAGTTAACCCCACCAGATCGTGAAATATGTTCTACAGACATATGATGACGGTAGTTTTTAAGTCAAACTATGTACAGACAATGGACCGTTGTTGTGTGGCAAGCATTATTGCAAAAAAATATATATTATAATTATTTAGGTCAAGGTTATGTTGTTTACCACCAAAACGAGAATAAAACGCGAATTCCAAGAATCATCGTGCAGAACTTGATTTTTAAAAATGGGGAAGGGAATTTGATGGAACGATTTAAAATATAAGACAATTATCAAATCAAAATCAATATTAAATTATGTGGAAAAATTGGAAATTTATCAACGATGCAACAAAAATTTCTTATGGGGATTAAACCAGGTTTTGAATCTATTAACAACTCAGAAGGACACATTGCCATAAATACAATAGCTATATATTTCTGTTAGCGGCTATTACAGATTATTTTTATTTGTTGATTTGACATGCCTTCATTTAAATGGGACGAAGAATGCTATTGCAAAATATATCCTCAACCTTCCATCTCGAGTTCTCTGTATATTTTTATATCCTTCACCAGGATATAAAGGAAACGAGATCGATGACTTTTGACAATGTGCATAGACTCACTTTCTGTGTTTATTTATACATGTCCGTCCGTCCATGTGTTATTGTGAACAAGGTACAGATCGCATTTATGATCCGATTATGTCAAGGACGAACCCACTTGAAATTGGAGAAAATCGGATCAGATTTAGTTGTAGCTCCCATACAAATTTTCGTCCGATTTTAAGTAAATTTTGCACAACATACTGAATTAAGTCCAGTTTGATATCTGTGAAGTTTTGTTGAAATCGGTTCAGATTTAGTTATAGCTCACATATAAAGTTTAGTCCGATTTTATATCAATGGAGCGTCAAGCTTCCAAGGTTTGCCCGAGTGAGACAACATTTTGAACAGCATACTGAATTAGATCCAGATTGATGTATGAGAAATTTTGTTGAAATTGATTCAGATTTAGTTATAGCTCCCATATATAGTTTCGTCCGATTTTAGGTAAATGGTGCACCTATGTCCCTATATATCTTTCGATTTGCACGAAATTTGGCATTATATACTGAATTGAGTCTACAATGATGTGTGCTAAGTTTCAAGAAAATCGGTTCAGATTTAAATATAGCTACCGATTTTAGGTAAATGGTTCACCAAACTCCCAAGGTTTGCCCGATTGAGACAAAATTTTGCACAGCATAATGAATTAAATCCAGATTGATGTATGCGAAGTTTTGTAAAAATCGATTCAGATTTAGTTATGTTTGTGAAGTTTTGTTGAAATCGATTCAGATTTTGTTGTAGCTCTCATATATATAGTTTCGTCCGATTTTATGTAAATGATGCACCAAACTTCCAAGAGTTGTCCGATTGAGAAAAAATTTTTCAAAGTGTACTAAATTACGACCAGTTTGATGTCTGTGAAGTTTTATTGAAATCGGTTCAGATTTTGATGTAGCTCCCATATATAGTTTCGTCCAATTTTAGGTTAATGGTGTACCAAACTGCCAATATTTGTCCAATTCAGACAAAATTTTGCAAAGTGTACTGAATTAGATCCACATTGATGTATGCAAAGTTTTGTAAAAATCGATTCCGATTAAGTTATAGCTCCCATGTATATTTTCGTCCGATTTTGGGTAAATGGTGCACCAAGCTTCCAAGGATTGTCCGATTGAGATAAAATTTTGCACAGCGTACTGAATTAGGTCCAGTTTAATGTTTGTGAAGTTTTGTTGAATACCCTTTCTGAGACCATTTTTGTCCTATCGAATTGCATTTTTCCAAAATAATCTATATATGGAGAGATCTATGAGGGGAGAAAAGAAGGGGGATAGAGAGAGATGAGAAGTTTACAAGGAAGTATGCACTCTCCCAAACACATTAGGAGAGTCTACAGTAATCAGTAAACCATTTACTGGTAAAGGCCCTGATATTGCAATGACCAGTAATAACTTTTGTCATTACTCTAATTTCAACTTTACTCAGATTCAACAGTGAGTTTGTTCTCATGGTTGATAGAGTCGGCCAGATAGATCTTGACACATTGCACCTAGGTTCGTTGTGCCAAAGTTCATAGTCTCGTTTGTCGAAGAACCCCTCAAAGTTCCGATAATTGCTAGATTTGTAGATTAAACGAGGTTCTCAATCTAATTCTGCTCTACTCTTTCATTATCCATGATATCACGGTGTCCTGGTACCCAACACAGCCGATAGCTCTAAGTAAGCTCTTCCAAAAATGTTCTACACTTGAGAACGGCCTCAGATTTGATGTAACAGGATTTGACGGCTTTATGAGCCGCTTGACTATCCACAAAGATAGTCACCGGTTCAACAATCTCAGCATCCAACTTGTTACCAATTCCGCTGACTTCCAAATCGCAAAGATTTCAGCTTGGAAAACACTACAGTTGCTATCCAGCTTGTTCTTAAGCTCAAGACCTTCATCCATCTTAGATCCGTCTGTATAAAAAACCAAATCGTCCAGAGGAGGGTTGCTACGGTTCCAGTCATCTCTACTTGGAATAAGGACATCTACATCGTTAAATCTCAGGATTGGCGATGTACATACTTCGTTCAAGATACAATCATGCCCAAGGGTACAACTTCGCCAAAGATTTTATTTATGCAGCCTTAGGCCACTACGAGCGGCCAGACATTTAATGCTGAGGCCCAGATGCCTTAAGTTCAGCATCGCGGCTCCTTTTATCAAAATCGAGGCGGTTCTTTGTACCTTATCTAGTTTGCTGGATGTCGACTTGTGTTGCAGGAAGTTCCACCAAACAAGATAACCATAGGAAAATATAGGCTTAACGAGTGTATTGTCGATGGTATTAGCCCCCAACTTTTCCCAATGGAATTCTTGCATGTATAGAGTGCAATCAGCCCTCTCCTAGCCCGTTCCTCAGCGTTCCTGTTCCATCGTAATTGACAGTCCAGGATTGTGCCAAGGGCGGCCGGGGGTAACTTCTATAGAAAACTCCAGCAAAAGAATGACCAATTTTTCAAAAAGGTAACCAATTGTCCTGATTCTTTAGATATACAGGGTATAGGTATATATATATATATATACCCGATTTACAGGCTCATTTTGCATACAATTTTAATTGTTTCAAATTAAAGTAAAATTACAAAAAGTCACCTCTTACATCAAACAATCACCTAAATCATAAACTCATCTTCTCCAAATTTCTTTGGATTTTCGCAATCACAGTTATCGAGTAGGTTTTGCGTTTCGTTGCAAAATTATGGGCAGATAAATAAAAAAAACTAAAGCAAGCAACAACAAATTATAAAAGCATCCAATAAACTATATCCAATGAAACAGAAACACACAACAACAACTCACCTTTACAGGCCGATATTAGAAAGTAGCCACTGTCGCAGATATCACTAAAATCCAAATGAACCACGGGACGAGTGTGACCACTGCATGTCAATGGAATTTGTCGTAGATTTGTGGTCATTTTTGAAAATATGTTCTCTCCTTATTCCTCTTCCTTTCTTTTGAATGAAAGCACTAAAATTTAATAAATTCGTTTGCGAATTTTCTTATCAGACTTTTTGCTTAATTGTCTGTCACCCACTTAAATTTGGTTAGTTGTTTTTTTTTTTTTAATTTCCTCACTATAATTTATTTGACTGGCAGGACGAAAATGTGGGAATATATTAATGTATCACTTTTTTTTCAGAAAAATAGATTTTGTCTGATTGATTTTTTTGTTTCTTTTAATTCCTTTGGGTTTCGTCGTCTGCCTGCCTTTCAATAAAAAAAATGTCACTCGCGTTTGCCGTTCTGTTTTTATTCTTCTCCTGTTTTTGTTTTTTTTTTTTTTCTTGCAATGTCGACGTTGCCTTGAGGTTGAAATTTTGTTATATACCAGGAATTGGGGAAATGTTTTTATTATTTATTAAAATTTAGCGCACTTTAACTTTTAATCGAATAAACTTAAAATTTTTTTATCATCAATTTGACGGTAGCTATTTGTTGTTGTTACGTTGGCTGGCGTTGAACATCCACTGACAATGACAACGAATGTGGGATATATAAATCGATTTGTAAACCGAAAAGAAAAATAATGAATGTCATCCACAAAGAGGATGGAGAAACATTCACTGAAAAATGTTGACATATAACCAATCGCTTTGAAATGAATTCTCCAAGGTGTATTTAATAAGGTGTAAGTGACAATATTAAACTTTTTGCTTTATTGTTTGTAAAGTAAATTGTCAAAAACATTTTAAATATTACATTTCGATTTCAAAAATGGCCCTTAAATTTAGTCTTTTTTAATAATAAAAATTCAAGAAATCTACATTCATGAGGCGGACGGAAAGGAAACCTATGCTTAAATCAGTTATAACCCCGTTCGTCGAATGGTCCACATATTTTACGTTATGTGTGGAAATCTGTCCATAAATTCCTGATACTCATAAAATGGAGGAGATTATGTTTATGTCGCTCAATTTTCTTTAAGAAGGCAACAAAATTGAAAGACACTACTCCATAGAAAAATAGATTGTAATTCACAATATAAACATCACAAGGAGCCATGGGCTGTATGTGGGAAACTTAAAATTAATCGCGATCAGGTCTTAAACTTTATTTTTCACTGACCTAAAACCGCCGATAACCCAAGAATATACAAATTCATTAATTATTCCTCAAAGAATATTTCTTGACAAAAATAAATTAATAATTGTTTTTGTTTATTTTTGTCAAAAAATGATTGTCAGCATGACAATTTAATTTCTATAACAACAATGTTGTTTTTGTAAAATATTTGTTGTTGTATCTGATGCATACACCTTATTAAATACACCTTGGAATTCTCACTTTTGAAAACAGTTACTGTTTAAGACATAATAGTTCCGTTCCAGAACCGAAAAGAATCTACTCATTTTGCATGTTTTACAACTTTTTACCCGAAAACCGTTCCTCAATCCACAAAACTGGTAAAACATTAAATCAAATTTAAGAGAGCACAAAACAAAATGTCTTTCTCTTTGTAAACTTTTTACTCGAGAAATTTGGCCGAGTAAAAATTGCGTTCCCGAACTTTTCAAATTATTTTGTACTCTGAGAGCAATTTTGAAACGTTTCCCTTTTACTAGATTTATTATTAAAATGGTACTGGAACAGACCAAATATAAATGGCTAAATTAATTGCAATATTTGATAAATTTTCGTTTCGCCCTGGGGCACGGAATCGAGATAGACCCATTGTTCCTTTTGAGAATATGCATAGAAGTATATGTCGCATATAAAGGGCTAAACAGAATGTTCGCGTTGAACGTTTTTTGTTATCGCGTTAACGCACGCAAAAAGTTAAAATATTTGTGTTATCGTTTCCTTGTGGTTGTTGTATTTTCGATAACACATAACGCGACGGATGGTTCAACGCGAGCATTCTGCTTAGCCCTTTATTTGGCCCAAGGACGAACCCTATTGAAATTGGCGGAAATCGGTTCAGTTTTAGATATAGTTCCCATATTTTGGTCCGAATTTTTGTAAATGTTGCACCAAATTCCTAGCATTGGTCCGATTGAGACAATATATATCTACAAAATGGTTTGAGATAACTCCATCATATTACCACTCAATGGAAAGGTATTTTTATAACCTTTAAAATGATACCCGTAGAACCGGATATAACCAGGTACCCGAACTTCCGTGTCAAATAAACGGGTAACCGCGTACGTCCCCCAAGAAAAAAAAATATCCCCATAATTAGGATAAAAATACCTACCTCTGGAAAATTTTTCAGAAAAATCTGATCGTTTTTATTAAACTAGAGTTGTTCCGGGGAAGGCCACGAATAAGATGGTTGAAGACAACATTGCCGAATATGGCCTTTCAAATTGGAAAAACTGCGCAAAAGACCGACGCGCCTGGAAATATTTTTTAAGCTCGTCTTATGGAACGTAAATTCTGTCACAAGCAAGCTAAGTAAGTGGTGTCATTAAATAGATTGACTGCGATCCACATCAAGCAAACTCATTAGCTGCTTCATTTACCTTGATGTCTCTATGACCTGTGGGTCGATTCACTATCAAATTTAAACAATTCTCAAATCGATAAAATATTATAACGACAAAAACAATATTTCAATTCTATAACAGCGTTTTACAACAATTGTTAAAAATGTTGTTAATAAACAAAACCAAAATATTCCTAGTTAACAGTACGTTTACATTTAACCGGATTTCGTTAACCCAATTCAATTCCATTGTATATATGTCATATAAATCCTCATAAAGTGGGTTAACCCGGTAAAAAGTTATAATGTAAATGTCGTTTAACTTATCGACAAATATTTTTCAATATTGAACATGCCTTGTTTTGTTCTGAATTTGTTGTCAAAATGTTCAAAAATAGAAGCTTTTTGAAAGTTTTTCGACAATTCGTCTACATTTTTACAGAATATCATTTTCGTTATTGCAAACGATTTTATGTGTAGACAAAATTGTCGATTGTCGGATCGTTATAAGTTACTGGAAGCCAAAGCCTAACAAAATGCCGTATATTCGGCAGTGCTAATTTTATTATTGACAAATATATGGTCTGTTCCCGTACTCCAAGAATCTACCAGATTTTACTATTTTCTTCGATATCATAAAGGAAAATTCGTTATCGTAGTAAAAAGTGGTAGAATCTTGCAGTACGGGAACAGACCAATAATCAACAGACAGGCAAAGGAACATCTTACGCATTTAATAAATATTTTTAATTTTATGTATATAATTTTTATTTTTCCTTAGATGATTTTTTTTTATTTTAAACGAATTAAGTTATTGCTTAACATAATTAAAAGTTTTTTGTGAATGGGTTTAGTTGATATATACAGGAGACAATAAAAAAACAAATTCCAAATACATTACAATGGTCTTGTTAAATACAATTTATAGGTATGATACAATAAATTATGGCATTAACTGGACATTTTTTTTTTTTTTTTTTTATTCGATAATAAGGGATTGCACAATTTGACAAATATTTGAAGCGAATAAAACAAAACAAAAAAATTGTAGGCAGTTAATATTACAAAAACAAAAAACAGAAATAACAAAAAAAATTTTGAATAAAGGGGAAATACGGAAAACTATAAAAATTTAAGCATTTTCAATTTCTTTTCTTTAAAAGAAACTCCCGTTCTTTGCAAAATAAATATTATGCCTTGATTTTTTTAAATGTTTCTTTGTTTTTATATTTATAAAATGCAAATACTATAACTAAATATTTTCGTTTTTTACATATGAATAACTTTTCAACTGTTTATGTTGTTGTTATTTTTTATACATTTACTATAAATAATTATGTGTGTTGCCTTTTGCGGATATCGTACAAAAAATGTTTTTTTTTAATTACGTAGAAAGCATTTTAGGATTTCATTTTTGTTTGTCTGTGATTTTATTGTATATAATTGTTTCTGGCTTTGTTGTTGTTTTTTCTGTAAAAGGTACTTTATGTGTTGTTACTTAGTTAACATAATTACTATTAATTTTTTTCGTTATATTATTACTTAAATTCTAAAAAAATAATTGTTTTAGTTTATAATAATTTATACTATACATATATTAATGTTATATAATAATTTTTTGTTACATGTTAATATTTTTATTTACTGTTTCATAATTGTTATACGCTACTGCTACCAAATGTAGTAACTTTTTTCATTTTCTTGCTATAGAATTTTACTAATCTGTAATGAGAGATTGAGACAATAGCAGACAATTAGCATAACAATGTTTAAATGAAAGGAATGACAAACTCTTACCAGTGACCTCCTCTGGTGTTCCTTTTCCAAGGCCACTTGTGTTTGTTGTGGTGAAAATTTCAATACCGCCGATATAACTTTGACCAACGTTTCATTATTACCATTTGCTGAACCGGTTAGATACTAAAATGACAAATTAAAATATATTTTTTACATATATAGTCAAAGAGAAAACTAGAAAAAATCAGACTGAACACAAATTGACAGGGAATATAGTACAAAACGCCCCCTTTGGCGGCTTTAGCGAAGGCGACTAATTCACCCTACCCTGAGCGTTGAAATCGGCAAGAACAATTTTATTATCTCCCTGCAGCAAATGGATAATGCTTGGATGATAACTGGCACCAATGCTGTAAACGGCGGAATATGTACATTGACAATTTCAATTTCAGAATCGTCGAAATGTACTGAAATTGGTATTCGACGATTCTGAAATTGAAATTGTCAATGTACATATTCCGCCGTTTACAGCATTGGTGCCAGTTATCATCCAAGCATCATCCATTTGCTGCAGGGAGATAATAAAATTGTTCTTGCCGATTTCAACGCTCATCGGGAGATATGGTTTTGTCAACTTCCTAATGATTCCTTCCATCAATGAGGAATCCTCTACCAGACATGGTTTTCTCAACATCCTAATGATCCTCGCGGTATTCTTATTCCGAACATCAGTCCATTGCTTCTTCCGTATACTTCCTGGGAAACCTAGGTCACTTTATATTCAGACCATATTCCCATCCTGGTCACTGTTGAGAAACCCAGCGATTTCGTGGAGCCCGATCTGCGTACTTTCATGAATTATAATAAAGCCAAGTGGCATGGCTTTACAAGATTCATTGAAGACTCCTTAAGTCATATGCCGCCACTCCACGAGCCAGAAAGGGTGAGAAGATATTCCGTGAAACTATTCTAAAATCTTCATTGCTGGGAATGAGACAAAACTATCCATCCAGGGCCTCCAGATTGGCACAACAATGCGACCAACTTCATGAGAAAGCCCCGCTGACGACAGAATCCCTCAGCTAAGCTCTGAAATAGATTCTGCTTAAGCATAGGCGCTTTAAATTGGTTAGAACACCCTAACCACTGCAATATAAATTCCAAGCAGCTATGGATTTACAATAAAGAGTCTATCTGGTTCCAAAAGAAATAAAAATCTCCCTGCTAATTCCTTCGATAACATACAACATTCTGATGCAAAAAATGTGCATTGCATTTCTGTCGCAGAACAGGACCAAGCGAGCAGTTATCCGGAGATACAAGAATGGCCTCAATCAGCGACGAGCACCTGAACGGACCATTGTGGCAGCCTTAGATGTGTCCAAGGTGTTTGATACGGTCGATCATTCCGAGCTGATATCCGACATCACAAATTCCGAGTGATATCAAGCGTTGACTTGCCAACTACCTTAATGGGCGTCAGGGCTTCGTTGAGTTCCTTGGCCAAAAATCTAAATATCGCAATATCAAAATGAGAATACCGCAAGATTGTATCCTATATCCCTGCTGCTCTGCACCTGCTGCTAACCTCGCATCCAATCTTGAGTAGATGTGCCTTCAGGCTGAGGTGTCCCGTAAGAATACCAGTCAGTTTGCTTATTTTTTTAGCGTTGGGATTTGCTTAGTTTTGTCTTCATGTGGGTCACCTCATACATTTTTTGTGATCTTTTCTGATCCCCCTATTATTCCAAAGAGTTTTGTGGGTCTCATTCGCCCATGCCCTAATTTCTTGGCGTGTTGCGCTAAAGGGTTTGGCAGTACTCACATCTATTGAGGGTAATACAGTGGCAGTTGCCTGTTACTCCTGTGTGACTGGTATTATATTTTCGCACCGTTTTACTACCCTCGTTTCAGGTATGCGGTCTGAATCAAAGGTTGTTGTTGTAGCAGCCCTGCTATTTTACACAATGGGCTGAGGTGACAGACGTTGGACGAGTAAGACTCGGGTCGTTTCGGATCGTAGACCCCTCTGTCGTGGAAACGTGAATCAAAGGTATTGATTGTTGTCAGTAGTTGCCTGTAATATGTTTTTGTGCGGTATGTTGTGTCCGGTGTCTATCCACTCGTCCATTGTCTTAAGTCTTAAAGCTACAACCGCCGCTTCATATTTTATTTGAATGTCTATTGGATGTCTTCATGCTGACCTATTTTTGTTTTTCTGCTGAAAAGAAATATCTCCGTTTTGTCCGGATTTACTTAGAAGCCTCTCGGTTTAGTCCAATTGTAGGCGATGTATAGCACCTTTTCAGCTTTTCTGCATAGTATTTTAGGATTTTTTCCCCTAAGAAGTATTATAAAGTCTTCTGCATAGCAGACTGGTTCAAATCCTTCATCGGTTAAGTTCCTTAAGAGTCCATTTATGGTGGGTGACAAAATTCAAAATTCACAGGAGCGGTGACAAAATCCCTCCCTATGTTATTCCCTAACCTACTTTGTCCCTGACTGTTATTTCCTGTATGCTACAGCTAATTCATCCAATCATTAGCATATAGTTAACCCAATATATGCCTGCCCGGTTAACTTGGAAGGTATCTAAGGTTTGGATAAGCGTATTAGTGCTGACATTGTTGAAAGTTCCTTCAATGTCAATGCATACCGCTAAGGTATACATTTTCTTAGCGAATGTGTCCTCAATTTGGTGTACTACCTCATGTAAAGCGGTTTACACTGATCTCCGCTTTACATACACATGTTGTTTATATTTCAGCGTATCGTTGAGGTTGCTACTCTTTATCATGGTGTCGATTGTCGATTGTTCATGGTTTGAGTAGGAATGAAGTTAGACTTATTGGCCGTTAAGATTTTGGTTTGCCTTGCCGTGCTTGGGTATGAAGACTACCCAGGCTTCCTGCCAGACTTTCGGTATGTATGCAAACCTTATACATGCGTTAAAGTGTGCGGCTAGATGTGGTGATAAATATACCGTTTCTTTTTGTAGTAAAGTGAGGAAAATGTTCTCCGGACTTGCCGATTTTTAAGACCTTATACCGTTGACTTGTCAATCATAAGTTCCTCTGACTGCCATGACATCGTCCATTATCGATGTTTTCGCTGGAAGTGAGCGTTCATTAAAAGCCTTAGAGTTTCCTTCATAGTTTCGGTTTGGGTGTGTGTTTTAGATACAAACTTCTTGATTTTTGAACCATCGTTCACGCTGTCTACCTTTTCGCAGAACAACTACCAGGAGTTGCGTTTGGCAGTTCTAGTCATTTTATTGTATTCCTTCCGTTTATCGTGGAAGTTGTCCCAGAATACTGTGGATTTTTTCCGGCGAGCTCTGTGGACATACAGGGGTTTTCAAAGGCAGATTTACTTTCTCGAAGAGGACCAATTTCCCCGAAGGACTTTACAAATATTGAAGGGATTTAAGAATTGTCATGTAATCGACGAAACGCCGATTCCAAATATAATTATCAAGAAATATACCCAGCATTGGTCCTTTTCTTATTAATCTATCTGTGGAAAAAACTTGCATATTTGTCTAATATTTACCTGGAACATAATATTCTTTAAGTACTCGAATTCTGTATTAGCTGCAATACCCTCATTGTGTTGCATGGATACCTTAAATAATAATAAAAGACAAACAAAATTTTGTTAGATCAAGATAATTCATAGTTGTTTAATTTTTTTTTTCGAACTTACCAATGTTTCATCCAATTGCCTTGATAATTTGGCATTTTGTAATTTCAAACGTTCGTTTGATTGTTCCAATATTAGATAATTTTCACATTTTTGTTCTAGGAATAGATTACGATTCGAGACATCTTGAACTTCGGCCATGATTGTTTTCAATTTCTCCTCCAGTTGTTTTTTCTCAGCATCAGCGTTGTTGTCGGTGCTGTTAGAAGTGCTACTATTCGATGTGTTGGCATTGACGTTATCAACATGATGCATATCAATGCCGAACATTTTTTGTGCCTGCAGTGTGGCCTTGATTCGTTCCAAGTCCATGATACGTTCGGCCATTTGAGTGTTCGTGGCCTGTAGATCTTCCATTTCTTGTTGCAGATTGGAAATTTCCCTTGAAGATTTATGCTTTAGATCTTCCAATTCTCGTTGTAGGGTATCGTTCAGTTTACGTAAATGTTCCGAATCGGTTGGTATATTCGTTGGTGGTGCTGCTGGTTCATTGTTTTGTTGTTGTTGCTGGGATTTGAGTACCGCATTTCCTCTTTCCACTTCCAATTCAATTTTAAGAGATTTAATTTCTTCTTGGAGCTGTTGTTTTTCTTGCAATATCCCATCGAGTTGTTTTAGATTATTTTGTAATTCTTCTAGTTTTTGGGTAGAATTTTCTAAATCTTTTTTCAGCTGCTCATTGAGTGCGGTGAATTCTTGTTCCCTGACCAAAGAAGATGACTTGAATTGGTCATATTCTTGTGTTACAGTGTCTTTGGAACTTTCCACTTCCTTGAGTTTATTTTGTGTGGCAAGTAATTCCTTCTGCACAGTATCATCCTGTTCGGTTATGTATTTAATATGATCCAATTGCCGCTGTAACTCCGATTGCACCTTTTCCAAGTCGTTCTGTAATTGTTTGTTATGGGCCTCACTGTCTTGATATTGTTTCTCCTTGGCCAGCATATCGATTTCATGTTGGTCTGCATTTTCCTTAAGTACATACAGCTCACATTGTAAGGATTTGAGTTTCTCTTTCAGATCATTAGAATCGGAATCTTTTAATTTGACATTATCGTGATGTTCGGCAATCTGTGCCTCCAATTGTTTCACATGTTTATTTAAGAACTCACATTCCAGTTGCAATTGCTCAACATTTGTGGCTTGAGAATTTAATTTATTTACGGTGTCTTGTAATTTTTCCATGTCGGCGATGTTAGAGGCGTACTTCGCTTGTAAATCTTCAAGTTGTTTTTGTGATGCGGCCACAAGTTGTAAAAGTTTGGCCTTTTCCTCTTCTGCTTGTTGAAGTTTCGTGGAAATTTCTTGAAGTTCGGTGTTTTTGGTTTGTAATTGTGTTTCAAGATTTTGTTTGAATTCATTTTCTTTGGATTTAGCAGTATTCAATTCTTCTGTTAGTTGTTCATTTTGTGTTTGCAAAATTGTCATCTTTTCCCTCAAATTATTATTTTGTCCTTGTAGTTCCTTGAGTTTTCCACTAATATCTTCATTGTTTGTTTCCAAAGCCTTTAGAGCCTCAATTTGTTGTTGTAGTTGTTCCAAATTCTTTTGATTTCCATCCAACTCTTGTTGCAAGGACTCATTTTGTTCTTTGAGTAGCAGAATTTCTTCTTTCTGTTGTTCCAATTTTTGATTGCTCTCTTCGAATTCATTTAGCCTCTGCTGCAGTTCCAGTTTATCGTTTCCCATTACTTTTTGGGTTTCTTTCAACTCGCTCACTTGTTTTTCCAGCTCCTCTAATGTCATTTCCTTTACCTTAAGGTTTTCCTTAAGTGCTTGGCCATCATTTAATTGTTCACTGAGGGATTGAATTTCTTGCTGAAGTTTTTCTTTTTCCTCTTGCATCGCAGCCTTTTCTGTTTTCTCTTGCTCCAATTCCTGCATAACATTTGCATATGCCTTCCTCATTTCACTAAACTCCCGCAATTCTTCTTGCAACTCATCCATAGCCTGTTGTTTTTCCGCCAACCTCTCTTGCAGACCTTCTGATTCCGATTCTTTTTCACTAAGATTTTGTAATTGCTTACGTAGACTTTCCTGTTCCTTTTCCATTTGTTCCCTTAGTTTTTTCTCCTCACTCAAAGCCTGTCCATTGCTCTCCAGGGTCTTTGTCATTTCCAAAACTTTGTGTTGGGCCTCCTGCAACAGCCGTTGTTGTTCATCCAATCTCTTCAGCTTTTCTTCCATTTCCATACGCAAATCATTTAATTCCTGTTGCAAACAATCTCTGTTATCCTCCAATATGGCTTTCTCCTTTTCCAAGGCATCAAACTTATCCTGCAGATTGCGATAGTCGTGATCATTCAATTCCTGATTGTTGTGCAGACGTGAATTTTCATGGAGAACTTCTTGCATTTTTTCGTTGAGTTTTTGCAACGAATTCTCTGTGGTTTGCAGTTTCAAACGCAGCTCACTTATCAAAGCTTCTTCGGTGGCAGCCTGCTGACGTTCCTTTTCGGCCAATAACATTTCCAAACGATGGGTATTCTCTTCCAGCAGACAATTCTTCTCCGCCATTTGGGTATGTTCGCTTTCAACTGTTTGCAGCTTAGTTTCCATTTCTTTTAGTTTAACCTCAGCCTGTTCTAGCAGCTCTTGCCATTTTTCATTATCCTCCTCGGAATTTTGTCGCTGCTGTTGCATATTTTCAATCCGCTGCTCCAGTAGATGTTTTTCCGTCTCCAATTCTTTGTGGGATTCCTGGACAATACGCATTTGCTCTTCCATTTGGGTAATTTCACTAAGGATGCCGGTTACTTGGTCTTTCAGCTCATTCTTTTCCTGTTCGGCTTCCTGCTCCCTTTTTGAGGAGGCTTCACGGAGAGCCTCAATAAGATTCTCTTGTTGTAGTAAATCGTTTTTCAACTTTTCAATTTCTTCAAATTGTTGTTGCATTTGCGTCATATGCGTTTCATGTTGTTTTTCCGATTTCGAGGATTTTTTCGACAGGGTTTTCAATTCTTTCTCTTTCGCGGCCAATTGTTCTTTGGTTGCTTTTAATTCATCGTTTAATTCCTTTGTTATTCTTTCAGTTTCTTGTTTCAAATTGGTAATTGTTTCCGATTCAGTGTTGGCATTTTGTTCCTGGGCCAGTTTTAAATCTATTTCCAATTGTTTAATTTTTGCAACAATTTCCTTTTCGCCGGTTTCTTTCGCCTCCAATAGTTGTTTCAACTTGTCCGATTCTTCTAAAGCCTGCTTTAGTAAATCTTGCTTAGTGGCCAACTCGTTCTTGAGGTCTTCCATGTCCTGCACACGCTGATTGTAATCCTTTTCCGTCTCTTCAAGTCTTGTCCTTAGAATATCATTTTCATTTTTCGTACGATTCAATTCATTGTCCACCTCGGCCAAGGACACTTCATTTTGTTGGTACCGTTGTATCATTTCACTGAGTTGTTGATTTTGTTGTTGCAGTTCTTGTAATTTTTCGGCAGTTTCCTTGGCCTGTTGCTGCAGTTTCTCTTCCAGAGATTTGGTGGATTTCTCTTTTTCATTTTGTTTTTCTTTCAGCTCGCTTAATATGTGTTCTGAAGCTATGACTTTGGCTTCCAATTCCTGTTTGGAACTGATGGTTTGTTTCAATTTTTCCTTTAGCTCGCTCAACTCTTCATTAGTAGCTGATTTTTTATTCATTTCGGTTTGCAATTGTTTCACCGTTTCCGTTAGTTTCTTAACTTCAGCTTCCTTGTTTTCCAATTCGGAATGTATGGCAGCTTTGGTTTGAGCCAACAGCAGCACATTTTCCTCCTCCTGTTTTTTCAACAAGTCCAGTTTATTATTTAATTCTAGAATGTGTTGATCACGTTCTTGTATTAGTTTCTCATAATTTTCTAATCGTTCCTTAAAGTCCTCATTAATAATCGATTGCTGTGTATTGTCGTCATTGCGTCGAGTCGTTGCTGGTGTTTCTTCGTTGCTACTTAAATCGATTAATTGCTCGTTTGTCTGCCCAGCCGCCAATGCAGCAGCAATATTATCCGGATTCTCGCCCAATAATTTCAATTTAGTTTGATAGGCTTGCATTTTACATTGCATATCGTCGATTTCCATGCGTAGAGCTTCTTCCAAATGGGCTTTGGCTTGTTGTTCCAAAGAGCATTGTTCACGTAACTCGTTAATGCGTCGTATGGCTTTTTCTTGGGTTTCCACCAAAACGGACTGTAAATTAAAAAAAGTGAGAGGCGAAAAATTAGAAATGAAAGAAGGAAAAAAAAAATAATAAAAAACACTTTAAAATAATTGAAAAAAATATTGAAATAAATATTAAAAACCAGAATTTTCCTAGACAAACTAAAGAGTGTATTTCTAGGCGAGTTGAAGCGAAATTTTTTAAAATAGTTCAAAAGAGTCCTTCTAGACGCGCTAAAGGGATTTGAAGGTGGGACTTTTTCGAAGGCGGAAGATGAGTGGAAAAAAATCGTTGTTGTTGTAACAACATTTCTTTCCTGAAAATATTTATTGAAATCGGACGGACAATTGAATAGATGGTTTGTGAGGGCTTTGCTGGCAGGAGGGACACCTGTTTAGGGTTCCGGGAACAATGCGCTCTCGATACGAGTTGAGAACATTGCTGTGTCCGAACCTTAGTTGTGCCAGAATCGAACGGGAGGCCGCCTGTTGATGGCGACGGATTTCATTGCGTTCACTATCGACAATCTATTGACGTCCGATAGAATAAAGTCTTGCCATCACGATATCGCCTGAAGTCCTGACGGACGTAGATCTGCCATCACTGCAGGAACTGTCTAGTCAACAATACATTATGTTGATTGACTGATAGCATCCTGGCCTCCTCATGGAGGTGATAGATGCTCGTCATCTGGACACAGCAGATTGCAATTCGAAGTGCATTATTTTGTGTTGTTTGCAAGGATCTCCATTGTGTGTCGCTAAGAAAAGAAGTCCAGACTGGGGCAGCATAATTAAGGATGGAAAGACCTATGGATTTATATATCGTTACCAACGTTTCTTTATTCTTGACTCAGGAGGTGTCATCCAAAGCTTTCAGAACTTTATTGCTAGCTTTCAACTTCTGGTTGATGTAGTTAGAATGGGAGGAGAACGGAAGGAGGTTATCGAAGACCACCTCAAGGATTTTGGGGTTATAAACGGGAAGTGAAAAATGACGCAGTAAACTTTGTAGTGGATAATTTTAGATTGCGCTCCCGAAAGAAGTTGGTCGTCTATGTTACCGCCGTACTAAAAAATCGTATAGATGAAGGTTGAACAAAATGGAAGATAGGACACCGCCTTACGGTGCTCCCATTTTGTTCTTGTGAAGGACACGAACTCAAGGAAGGCCTGCCGCTCATTAAGGTAGTTGGCAAATCAACGCTTAATATCATTCGGAAAGGTGGAATTTGTGATGTCGGATATCAGCTCATATCAAACTCCTTGGACAGATCAAAGGCTGCCATAATGGTCCGTTCAGGTGGTCGTCGATGATTGAAGCCATTCGCAATCTTAAAAGTCATTTCTTGCAAAGCCGTTGTTGTTGTAGCAGTTTATATCAATATAGTTTTCCTGTGTTGTATTGTGTTGTTGATGATTCGCAACCGGATAGCTTTCTCTAATGCTGGGGAGGAGTATGCCACAAGGGTCTTCGTTACTGGCGACAAAAGTGAAATCGGTTTGTAAGATTCACCTTTGCTGGCATCCATGCCCGGCTTCAATAACGGGACCACCCTGCCGATGGGCAGGCAGGCTCGTCCAGCTGTTTCAGCATACACATGGATATTCCGTCAGGGCTTTGGATGACTTCGCATCACGGATGACATATGCAACATCACCCACCGTGAACTGTGGTGGTACCTCCTCGGCTGGAAGAGATCTTATACGACGAAATACTCTTCTCTTCGCCCTGTCGCTCTCGAAATGCTCGACAAACTGTCGGTTAAAATAACTCGCGCATATCTTCGGATCAGTCACAGTTTCGTCGTTAAATGTGACTTAGGTACTATCATCCTTCTTACCAAGGTTCGAGAGCGACATAACCGTTTCCCATAGTTTACATACACCGCTACATCACACCACCACAGTTTACTTAAATATGTTTGTATTGTTTGCTTGCAAAGCCGTGGTTGTGCTTTATGATTTCCTGAAACCGTGTTGGTTGGATTCTTTGTAGTCGAGCTGAAGAGAGTGTATAGCTGAAGGGGAACTTTTTGAACGAGTTGAAGGCAGCCTTTCTAATTGAGCCAGAAGGAACAAGGAGCATTTATAGAAGAGCTAATGGGTGTCTTAAGGGAGCCTTACAAATCTTTATAGACGAAGTGAAGTATGTCTATATAGACGTGCTAAAAGGACCTTAAGGGAGTCTTTATAGAGAGCTGAAGGAGGTTTAATCGTGTCTTTTTAGGCGAACTGAAGTGAGTCTTTCTAGATGAACCTTTCTTGTTGAGCTGATGGCATGGAGTCTGATCAAATAGATTTTTCTAGAGTTGTTTCCTCTCAAGGGTTTCAAGAGTTTCCTTTCAAGGGAAATGAAGACAATTTTTCTAAACAAATTAGATTATTTGAGCTATATGGGGCTTCTATAGGGGGTTTAAAGGGAGTCATTTTAGATGAGCTGAAGGCGGCCAAGATGGGAAAGGTGTTTATAGGCTAGCAAAATAATAATTTAGTCCAAAATAAAAAACAGGAAAAACCAAAAATATTTGTATTTTAATTGAATTGAGTAAAAAAGGAGAAGTGGTAGCACAAATCCATTATCTTTAGCTCTATGTAAAATATTGAATTTCAAATTCGATTTCGGCTAGGTTTTGGAATTACAACGGATAGTTATGTTAACTAGAAGTATTTTTATTAGATGTAAAATTTCGAACAAAACACTACCATAGTTGTTATTATAACAACAACTAATTTCTTATCTATTTCTTTCACCACCTACATTGTGTGTTATGTTCTTATCAATATGGCCTAAATTATTCCGCTCCCCTAGCCAGCAAACGCAACATAACTAGAATGACTAACTGGCATTGCTTAAAAAGAACAAAAAAAAAAAACAAAAGAAAATGAAATGAAAGCATACCCTTGCCTTGGTACTATCTCGTTCCAAGTCTTTATACTTTTTCGCCAAATCAGTGTAACGGCATCGATATTTGTGATAACGATCTAATGATTTGCGATATGCATCAAACAGTTGTTCCTTTGTTATGACATCCAATTTGGCAGAGGTTGGAGCATCGCCCATTTCACTACCAGATTCATCCAAATCTGATTGAAAATTATATACCTAAAAGGAAGACAAAGAAAACATGTTCGGCAATTAATAAATATTATATTTTAGTATCAGTTATTTTTTCAAATCAGTGAAAGTTACAAAGTATAGGCCTTCAATTACAGTTATTGTGTAGTAATTGTCAACTTCAATTACAGTTATTGTGTAGTAATATTTTTTGTCAACAAAAATAAATGACATATTTTTCAAAACCAAGGAGTTTGGTCGTAAACAATCAATCAACCATTGTTTACTTTTCAACATCGTTTTTTATTTATAGAGACTTACCGAACCAGCATCCCAATTTGGTAAACGAAATGAAATATCTGATTGGACAGATGAATTAGAAAGTTTTCTAGTTCTTGGTATAGCACCTCCATTCTGGCCATGTGGTGGTGTTGTTGTATTCCTACCACGCACCGCTCCAGCGGGTAATTTTAAGGGTTTATAAGGAGAATTTTGGGGTGTATCTGAGGGAACCCGAAAACCAAACAAAAAAATAGATTAATATTTAAATACTAAAAAAATCACACACCCTTGTCCCCGCCCTCATACATACCTTCCTCAGTAATACTAAAGAAATTCTCATTAGTGGCATTATTTGTGGCATTCGTTTCCGTTGTAGTACTAGAGGACGCTGATGATGTTGCAGCCTGAAAATAAAAACAACAACAACAAATCAAAACAAACAGATTATTTAGGGAATCACAACAACACAATCTAATGTTAATTTTTTTGTGATATATTAATAGTACACAAACTGCGTTCCCATTTTGGCCTAATTTGCAAAAATGCTAGAATATATCTGACCATTGTATATGGAGTTGTGTTGTTTTGCTTTTGCCCATATTCCTTATGTTGTCCGTCCGTCCGTCTTGTTATGGGTCGCCACTCTGAGTTTTGACATTTGATGATGATGATAATGTTGTTGGAAAATTGTTTGCTCTGGGGGATAGGCGGCGGGGGGATTTACAAATCTTACCTGTGTGAAAAATTTCGAAGGTGAAGCCTTTACTTCTTCGATTAACTTATTCTTTAGATTCGCAAACATGTCTTTTGTTTGTTATTATATTCGTACACAAGTGTTATTTGACTTTTTGTCCAATAAATTAATTATAAATCAATTTATTTTCACATTCGAATCGATACGTGTAAATTAGTATTTTTTTCTCTTTCTTGGCCTTTTCAGCGACTGAAGAAAAATTGAAAAACGTTCCACCTGCTAACGAATGGAAGGAGAAGACAAAACGGCCAATAAAGATGAATTCAAAATGGTATAACCGAAAGTTTACGAATGAGGTGGTGGGATGGAGACTAAATGGAAACCGTGTTGTTTTTCCCCAATAAACTAGTATAGGAATCTTTCCCCAATAAACCATATGTTATAAGACAGTAGGTCTGCGTTGCCACTTTCACTGATATAAAAATGTATTTTTCGGCAGTTTTATGGTAGTAGGGAGAAATGATGGTACAAATCAAGGTCTATATATTGAGGTCATCTAGTAAGCCCATCTGATATCTACGTTTTTTGTCAAAACCAAGGCCGGCTAGTAAGCGAATTCATAGAGAACTTAAGTTTAACGTCAATTTTTTTGCCGAGGCGAAAACTATTTATTTCGCATTTAAATAAAAAACACAACACAATATACAATTTTATAAGAATGTGCTTTAAAAAGAAGATATAAATTAACATTGAATTGAATATTGACAAAATATTAATATTTTCGTTTTGACGTCTAACATAATTTTCAAAATATGATTTGACAATAAACTTTATACTCAGCTGTGCTTACTGTCCGACCTTATATAGGCTTGGTCAAAACAGATGGAATTCAGAAAAATAACCACAGTTAGCTTTGACGAAGGCATCGATAAAATTTAAAATGTTTATAAATTGGAGCGAAAAAGCAATTATTTATTAAAATAAAATCAGTGCTATGTTTGTTGTGCGTGATCAAAAAGTGCAAAATAATCAAATTTTTTCAAAGACATTTTTGCCACAACAACAACTTTTGACAGAAAATTTAGATATGTATATTTCCAGAAATTCGCATTTTGGATGACCTAATATAGTACAAATTATTCAAGGTAGGCCATATCAACTTTTTAATTACAATTTTTTTATATTTGGTATGTTCCCGTACTGCAAGAATCTACTAGATGTTACTACTTTCTTCGATATCATAAAGGAAATTTCGTTATCGTAGTAAAAAGTAGTAGATTCTTTCAGTACGGGAACAGACCAATAGTGTCTTGTTATGCCAAAGTCATATGCAAAATGTGTGACTTTGTATGTAATGTTCTGAAAAATATAACAAAATACAAATACAAACATATATCCAAAGAATTGACAATTGAAACCCACAGGGTTAACGAAAACATTTTGGTAAAATGTTAAAAATATGTCAAATGAACAGAACGACTTGTTGCATTTGTTTTAAATTATTCTGACATTATTGCTCATAAGGTAGAGTTGTATATTCTCCTTGCTGACAAAAGCTACCCTACCATGGTATAATTATTACAAGGTAGTGCACAGCTACCAACTGATTACAATTTTTTCTCAAATATCAAAATAAAATATCTCCGAAGCGCAATGCACATCAACTCCAAACGTTAAAGGGCTAAACATAATGTTCGCGTTGAATGTGTTTTGTTATCGCGTTAACGCACGCAACAAGTTAAACTATATTTAACTCCGAAGCGCAGCGCACATCAACTTCGAGCGTTTGTGTTAACACAAACGCATATCGTTTCCTTGTGGTTGTTGTATTTTCGATAACATATAACGCGATAAATGTTGACGCATATCGTTTTGCGGTGTACACACTAGCATTTTTGAATGACACTCTTGCCCAAATTTTGCTTGTTTGATAGTGTGGCCTCACATGTTTGTCATTCATCAGGCAACCACAAAAATATTTATGGTTGTTGGACAGTCAGTAATCGATAAAAAATGACAGTCAAAAATGATAGTGTGTACACCGTTTTTCCTTGTGGTTGTTGTATTTTCGATAACATATAAAGCGACGGATGGCTCAACGGGAGCATTCCGCTTAGCCCTTTAGACTTTTCGATTTTTGCTTCTGATCAAAAAGTTAATTTTTGGACTTGTTTTTCAATTTTGTCAAACCAGTTCAAAATCAATTTTCGATTTTTAACGATAAATGCAAAATCGAATAAAAATTTAATTTTTTATATTAGTTCTTGTCAACAGATAAAATAAATTCCAGAATGTATATTTTTTTGGCAATTTGGGCTTTTTGGGCCCAGATCAAAAGTAGAATTCGATTTTACAGATCAAAAGTCGAATTATGCCATGTCCAGACGAGCGTTGTTCGCTCTCTCATTCGTTGTTCGACCCTTAATTATGAAGGAATTACTTAGTTCCCCATACAAAATTGTCTGAGCGAACACCGACTTTTGTGTTGTTCAATTCGAATGATTCTCTGAATAACCAAGACATTTGTCCCATCCCTAACAATTGAGAGTATTTATCGGAAATAAATTAATTTTGACAGCATGAAAATATTTATAAAATTTTCAAACTTTTTCAGTAAAATTGAAAATCATGAATGAAAAGTAAAAAATTGTATAGATTTTATATATGCAGCAGGATGTAAATTTTGTTTTCTACATAATGCAATATGCATTTCTTTTCCCTTGGTTCTAATTAGCGTACAAAACAAGAAACAAATGTGGGGCAACTCAAACAACAAATTCTCCAAAATTTTATTTGTGACAGTATGTGACATTTGAATTGAGAAAATATAAAAATGTATTAAAAACAACAACATTTTCAGAAAAAATGGAAAACATGAATGAAAAGTAAATAGATATGGGTTCATACTATAGTCAGGAGAAAGAGAATTATTTTTTCTATTTAGATCCCTATGTAATTCACTAAAATATGTTACATATTTGGTGTAAAACAAGAAACAAAAAGTTTGAAATAAAAAACTCTGATGATATGAATTATGAATAGTGTTGTATGAACGGGTTAATTCATGTACGTAATTCTGAGAGCGAACTACGTTGTTCGGATGCCCGTCAGAACATGGCATTAGACTTTTCAATACCAAAAGTCAAAAGTCGATTTACATATCCCTATGCTACAAAAAGTCCATCTACAAAAAGTCGATTAATCGTTTAGTCGAAAGTCGATATACGTATCCCTAAGAGTCTAAACGCAACCATAGAGTCTAAACGCAACCATAGAGTCTAGAGTCAGCGACAGCCCTTTGCCGTGTGTTTCTTATAGGCAACGGGAAATCGCGACGGCTGACGTTCTCGTCTAGCGGCTTGACGCTAAAATAGATTTTATTCATTTTTGCTCAGCGTCATACTCAAATGTTCTCTCTTGCTCTCAGTTGAGTTGCCATATTTTAGGTAAAAATGAACAGTGCTACCAAATTTCAATGAGAATCTATATCAAAACATATGGCAGTGCTGTTAAAAAAAACAAATATTTTCAAAGATTGTGGACGTTTTTTGAACGAATTAATAATAAAATGGAAGAAAAATATTTTTTTCAATAATTTTATCCAAGTTCCTTGACATTATTGTCTATTAAATAATAAATTGAATTTTGTTTGCACAACGTAAAATTTTCTGTCAGAAAATAAAAACAAATAATTGACATTTTGTGCCGCTAACGCCAACTCTTTCGTTTGGTTTTCACGCCGGCGAAAAAGTATGACGCTGACTCGTGACTCTCTGGTTGCGTTTAGAGTCTAAACGCAACCAGAGAGTCTCGAGTCAGCGTCATACTTTTTCGCCGGCGTGAAAACCAAACGAAAGAGTTAGCGTTAGCGGTACAAAATGTCAATTATTTGTTTTCATTTTTTGACAGAAAATTTTACGTTGTGCAAACCAAAATCAATTTATTATTTAATAAACAATAATGTCAAGGAACTTGTATAAAATTATTGAAAAAATTATATTTCTTCCATTTTATTATAAATTCGTTAAAAAACATCCACAATCTTTGAAAATTTTTGTTTTTTTAACAGCACTGCCATATGTTTTGATATAAATTCTCATTGAAATTTGGTAGCACTGTTGATTTTTACCTAAAATATGGCAACTCAATTGAGAGCAAGAGAGAAATTTTGAGTATGACGCTGAGCAAAAATGAATAAAATCTATTCTAGCGTCATGCCGCTAGACGCGAATGTCAGCCGTCGCGATTTCCCGTTGCCTATAAGAAACACACGGCAAACGACTGTCGCTGACTCTAGACTCTATGGTTGCGTTTAGACTCTTAGACTCATAGAGTCTAGAGTCAGCGACAGCCCTTTGCCGTGTGTTTCTTATAGGCAACGGGAAATCGCGACGGCTGACGTTCTCGTCTAGCGGCTTGACGCTAGAATAGATTTTATTCATTTTTGCTCAGCGTCATACTCAAATGTTCTCTCTTGCTCTCTATTTTAGGTAAAAATGAACAGTGCTACCAAATTTCAATGAGAATCTATATCAAAACATATGGCAGTGCTGTTAAAAAAACAAATATTTTCAAAGATTGTGGACGTTTTTTGAACGAATTAATAATAAAATGGAAGAAAAATAATTTTTTCAATAATTTTATCCAAGTTCCTTGACATTATTGTCTATTAAATAATAAATTGAATTTTGTTTGCACAACGTAAAATTTTCTGTCAGAAAATAAAAACAAATAATTGACATTTTGTGCCGCTAACGCCAACTCTTTCGTTTGGTTTTCACGCCGGCGAAAAAGTATGACGCTGACTCGTGACTCTCTGGTTGCGTTTAGACTCTAATTTATTCCTAAAAACGTTTTCATCGTGTTGTGCGTGGTTCACAGAATTTTTTATTATTTTATTGAAAAAATCAATGTAATTTTTCAAAAAAATTGATTTCATATTAATCTCCGACTAAAACTTTACAAGGTAGGCATAAAATTTATTAAAAATATGTAGTATTTTGTGGAAAATTTGCGATTGAAAAAAAACCGAGTTGAGAAATGTATGCGGCTTTCAGTTTGTGTGAGCGTGTGTGCTTGTAATAGCTGTCGTCGGTCGGTGGTGTCTCGATTCGATGTGCCGCAAAAATATATATAGACACTAATTTTGCAAAGTGAATTTTTGTGTTTTAATTTTTTTGAGAATTTTTGTGTTTTAATTTTTTTGAGAATTTTTGTTTTCTCTAGATTTCCCTACACGTACATATGTGGAATCACTAGGTGGTAGTATATATATTTTTTGAAAATGTCTATACCGCCATATATGATTCCGCCTAATGCTTGGGCGGCACAAATTCATGCCTATGCTGCGGCCCAAGCCCAACAGGCCCATTTGCATGCCCAACAAATGGCCAATCAAATCCAACAAATACCGCCGCCGGGAGCACCTCTGCCTCCACCCACACAGGTTGGTATGCCGCCACAAGCCGGTCAACCGCAGCTGGGACAAATTCCCACGCCAAAGCCTGAATTGACAGAGGAAAAGCTGCAAGAAAAGGCTTTAAAGTGGCAGCAGTTGCAGTCAAAGCGTTTTGCTGAAAAGCGAAAGTTCGGCTTTGTCGATGCCCAAAAAGAGGATATGCCTCCAGAACATATACGTAAAATTATACGAGATCATGGTGATATGACTTCTCGCAAGTACCGCCATGATAAGCGTGTCTATTTGGGCGCATTAAAATATATGCCCCATGCTGTTTTGAAACTACTTGAAAATATGCCAATGCCTTGGGAACAAATTCGGGATGTCCAAGTGTTGTATCACATTACGGGCGCCATTACATTTGTAAATGAAATTCCCTGGGTTATTGAACCAGTGTATATTGCCCAATGGGGTACTATGTGGATTATGATGCGTCGTGAAAAACGCGATCGTCGCCATTTTAAACGTATGCGTTTTCCACCATTCGATGATGAGGAACCTCCTCTCGATTATGCTGACAACGTATTGGATGTTGAGCCATTGGAGGCTATACAAATTGAATTGGATCCGGATGAAGATGGTGCAGTATATAAATGGTTTTATGATCATCGTCCATTGGTTGGCACACCATATGTAAACGGTTCAACATATCGTAAATGGAATTTAACTTTACCACAATTGGCTACGCTATATCGTTTGGCCAATCAATTGCTAACCGATTTGGTGGATTCGAATTTCTTTTATTTATTTGACCCCAAAAGTTTTTTCACCGCCAAAGCTTTGAATATGGCCATACCCGGTGGTCCCAAATTTGAACCTTTAATTAAAGATCATAATGTGGGGTGAGTTGAAAATACAAAATTAATAATTGGTTTGCAATACTTAATTTTTTGTTTTCTTATGTTTAAATTTTTAGAGATGAAGATTGGAATGAATTCAATGATATTAACAAAGTCATTATACGTCAACCAATTCGTACGGAATATAGAATTGCATTTCCATATTTATACAATAATATGCCACATTTTGTACATTTGTCGTGGTAAGTAAATAAAAAAAAAACATCTTTATAATATTATTACCTTTTTTGTACACCAAGTCACTTTATAACCAAAGTCAAAATCCAAAGTCTTGATTTTGAACTTAAAAATGAGGTGATATAAAAAAACCCCCTTATAAGAAAATAATTACTACCAAAATTGTATTAAAAAATACAACTAAAAAATTAGAAAACCTAAAGGTGACTTGTTGACGCAAGTGTCTATTTTATAAAATTGGAAATTTACGCTGCTGGACAAGTCGGACATTATCTTTATATATTATTGTTATTTTTTAAAAACTGTACACATTAGCATACACTAAAAAACACGTTTATGTACGTCTATTTTATAAAATTGGAGATTTACGCTGCTGGACAATTCGGACATTATCTTTATATATTATTATTTTTTTTAAAAACTGTACACATTAACATACATTAAAAAACACTTTTATTTATCAAAACCAACATGTTTTCCTTATATTTTTTATCAAATATTTCTAATAGTTGTATTATATTTTAAATAATTACTGAAGTTACTAATCCATTATTTTCAGTTTTTTAAGTCTAAACCATTTTATAATTTTCTTTATACAGGTATCACACCCCCAATGTGGTCTATATCAAAACAGAAGATCCTGATTTGCCAGCCTTTTATTTTGATCCCCTTATTAATCCCATATCCCATCGTCATGCTAATGTTGTTAAAATACCTGAACCATTGCCAGATGATGATGAAGATTTTTCACTGCCTGAAGAAGTACAGCCATTTCTGCAGGACACACCCCTATATACTGACAACACAGCCAATGGTATTGCATTATTATGGGCCCCTAGACCATTTAATTTGCGGTCAGGACGTTGTCGTCGAGCAATTGATATTCCATTGGTTAAGAGTTGGTATAAAGAACATTGTCCACCCGGACATCCGGTTAAGGTACGTGTCAGTTATCAAAAGTTACTGAAATATTATGTGCTGAATGCATTGAAACATCGTCGACCTAAGCCACAAAGAAAACGGTAAGTTTGAGTTTATTTTTATTTAGTTTTCTTTTTTTCTAATGATTTTTTTGTGTTTTTTGATTTGTAGCTACCTTTTCCGTTCCTTTAAATCCACCAAATTCTTCCAAACAACTACTTTGGATTGGGTTGAGGCTGGTCTGCAAGTTTGCCGCCAGGGTTATAATATGTTGAATCTATTGATCCATCGTAAAAATTTAAACTATTTACATTTGGATTATAATTTCAATTTGAAACCCGTTAAAACCTTGACCACCAAGGAACGTAAAAAGAGTCGATTTGGTAATGGTAAGTACACTAACCCAGACTATCTTGCAAATATTCAACAGTTAATTGTTTTTTTCATCACATTTATGCAGCCTTCCATTTGTGTCGAGAAATCCTGCGCCTCACTAAATTAATTATTGATTCCCATGTTCAATATCGTCTCAACAATGTGGATGCTTTTCAATTGGCCGATGGTCTGCAGTATATTTTTGCTCATGTCGGCCAATTGACAGGCATGTATCGTTATAAATACAAACTTATGAGGCAAATAAGAATGTGCAAGGATTTGAAGCATTTAATCTATTATCGCTTTAATACGGTAAATAAATTTATTACTTCAAGATTTGGTGGGAATGTATAGGACTTACGATATCTATTTTTCGTTTTTTTTTTCGTTACAGGGCCCCGTAGGCAAAGGTCCTGGTTGTGGTTTCTGGGCCCCAGGATGGCGTGTTTGGCTATTCTTTATGCGTGGCATAACTCCCCTTTTGGAACGTTGGTTGGGTAATTTACTTTCCCGTCAATTTGAGGGTCGTCACTCTAAGGGTGTTGCCAAAACTGTAACCAAACAACGTGTTGAATCACATTTCGATTTGGAATTGAGAGCCTCAGTTATGCACGATATTGTAGATATGATGCCTGAGGGTATTAAACAAAACAAGGCCAGAACAATTTTACAACATTTGTCCGAGGCTTGGCGTTGTTGGAAAGCCAATATTCCTTGGAAAGTTCCCGGCCTACCCATACCTATTGAAAATATGATATTACGTTATGTTAAAATGAAAGCTGATTGGTGGACAAATACGGCTCACTACAATCGCGAACGTATACGACGTGGTGCCACCGTCGATAAAACGGTGTGCAAAAAAAATTTGGGTCGTTTGACACGTTTGTACTTAAAGGCCGAACAGGAAAGACAGCACAACTATTTAAAAGATGGTCCATATATTTCACCCGAAGAAGCTGTTGCGATTTATACCACCACCGTACATTGGTTGGAGTCGAGACGATTTGGTCCCATCCCCTTTCCACCGCTGTCCTATAAACATGACACTAAACTTTTGATTTTGGCCTTGGAACGTTTGAAAGAAGCGTACAGCGTAAAATCACGTTTAAATCAAAGTCAACGTGAAGAATTGGGTCTCATTGAACAGGCTTATGATAACCCCCATGAAGCTTTGTCACGTATCAAAAGACATTTGTTAACGCAGCGTGCATTCAAAGAAGTTGGTATAGAATTTATGGATCTTTATAGTCATCTTATACCGGTATACGATGTCGAACCATTGGAAAAGATTACCGATGCCTATTTGGATCAATATCTGTGGTATGAGGCAGATAAGAGACGTCTATTCCCGCCATGGATAAAACCAAGTGATACTGAACCACCACCATTGTTGGCCTATAAGTGGTGTCAAGGTATGTACGAAAATTTGATATCTATTTGGAAAGGTGTGTGGAAGTGAAAGTGCTACAATTGCGCCTACTCTTCGTGTGATTTGAAGCAAGGTGATTTGTAATTGAAATCCCCTTGTTGCAAACCTCACGCTGATTTGGTGTCTACAACAACATGGTGAAATAAACTGCTGCGAAAGTACAAAAATATAATTCAGAATATCAAATTAAATGTCAGTGTGTAGATAGACTATATTCGGATTACAGAGAAGTATTCAAAAATATTTTTAATATCACCTATAAACAAATTTCCAAATTTAGACATATGTATATATGAAGATGCTCTATTGAAGGAGGAATTTGTGTAGCATGATTTGCAACACTTCGTACAATATTTTAGATTTTTGTATTTATTTGTTTTTAGTATCAATTTATAATTTTAATTTTTATTTATACGACTTGTGTATGATTGTCCTTCAGGTATTAACAATCTTCAAGACGTCTGGGATGTTGGTGAGGGTGAATGTAACGTTCTGCTAGAATCACGTTTCGAAAAGCTATATGAAAAAATCGATTTGACCCTGCTGAATCGTTTGTTACGTCTTATTGTCGATCATAACATTGCCGACTATATGACAGCTAAAAACAATGTGGTAATCAACTATAAGGATATGAATCATACCAACAGTTATGGCATTATACGTGGTCTACAATTCTCATCGTTTATAACACAATATTATGGTTTGGTATTGGATTTGTTAGTGTTGGGTCTGCATCGTGCCAGTGAAATGGCTGGACCACCACAAATGCCCAATGATTTTCTGACGTTCCAAGATACACAAACGGAAACAGCACATCCCATACGTTTATATTGTCGTTATGTTGATCGTATACATCTGTTCTTTAGATTTACCGCCGAAGAAGCTCGTGATTTGATACAGCGTTATTTAACCGAACATCCTGATCCGAATAATGAGAATATTGTTGGGTATAATAATAAGAAATGTTGGCCGCGTGATGCTCGTATGCGTCTGATGAAACATGATGTTAATTTGTAAGTTGAATATTTTAATTTTATTATAAAATTTGTTTCTATTTTAATTTTTGTATTCAGGGGCCGTGCCGTATTTTGGGATATCAAAAATCGTCTACCACGTTCTGTGACCACCATCAATTGGGAAAACACATTTGTCTCTGTCTATTCTAAGGATAATCCAAATCTGTTGTTTAATATGTGTGGCTTTGAATGCAGAATATTGCCAAAGGTTCCTTAACAAGAACAAAATTACCAAAGAGTTGATTTATAACTTCGTAATTGTTTCCTACATTTTAGTGTCGCACCCAAAACGAAGAATTCACCCACAGAGACGGTGTTTGGAATTTACAAAATGAAGTAACCAAAGAAAGAACAGCTCAGTGTTTCCTACGTGTGGATGATGAGTCTTTGGGACGGTTCCATAATCGTGTTAGGCAAATTTTAATGGCATCTGGTTCTACAACATTCACAAAGGTGAGGAACTACTTTACATTTTTTCTAAAGTGGATTTTAAAGATTGTTTTTCCCTCCTAAGATTGTCAACAAATGGAATACCGCTCTAATCGGTCTCATGACCTATTTCCGTGAGGCTGTTGTCAACACCCAAGAATTATTGGATTTGCTGGTGAAATGTGAAAACAAAATTCAAACACGTATCAAGATTGGTTTGAACTCAAAAATGCCTTCACGTTTTCCACCCGTGGTGTTTTATACACCCAAAGAGTTGGGTGGTTTGGGTATGTTGAGTATGGGTCATGTGTTGATACCTCAATCGGATTTGAGATGGTCCAAACAAACCGATGTGGGAATTACTCATTTCAGATCGGGTAAGTAATTTTTTAATTGTAACAGTATTTAATAATACTTTTCTGTATTTGTCTTCTTTTTTTCAATTTCAGGTATGTCTCACGACGAAGATCAATTGATACCAAATCTTTATCGTTATATACAGCCGTGGGAAAGTGAATTTATCGATTCACAACGTGTTTGGGCCGAATATGCCTTGAAACGTCAAGAAGCCAGCACACAAAACCGTCGCTTAACATTGGAAGATTTGGAGGACAGTTGGGATCGTGGTATACCTCGTATCAATACGCTTTTCCAAAAGGATCGCCACACCCTGGCCTATGACAAAGGATGGCGTATTCGTACCGAATTCAAACAATATCAAGTACTCAAACAAAATCCCTTCTGGTGGACTCATCAAAGACACGATGGCAAGTTATGGAATTTGAATAATTATCGCACGGACATGATTCAGGCATTGGGTGGTGTTGAGGGTATTTTGGAACATACACTATTCAAGGGTACCTATTTCCCCACATGGGAAGGTCTGTTCTGGGAAAAGGCGTCCGGTTTTGAAGAGTCAATGAAATACAAAAAGCTGACAAATGCCCAAAGATCCGGTTTGAATCAAATCCCCAATCGTCGTTTCACCTTGTGGTGGTCACCGACAATTAATCGTGCCAATGTCTATGTTGGTTTCCAAGTACAATTGGACTTGACTGGTATTTTCATGCACGGTAAAATCCCCACATTGAAAATTTCCCTCATTCAAATCTTCAGAGCCCATTTATGGCAGAAAATACACGAGTCTATTGTCATGGATTTGTGTCAGGTATTCGATCAAGAGTTGGATGCTTTGGAAATTGAAACCGTACAAAAAGAGACTATACATCCACGTAAATCCTATAAAATGAATTCGTCGTGTGCTGATATTTTACTTTTCCCCGCCTATAAATGGAATGTTTCACGACCATCGTTGCTGGCCGACACTAAAGACACAATGGATAACACGACCACCCAGAAATATTGGTTAGATATACAATTGAGATGGGGTGATTATGATTCACATGATGTAGAACGTTATGCCAGGGCCAAGTTCTTGGATTACACCACAGATAATATGTCCATATATCCGTCGCCAACGGGTGTCCTAATAGCCATTGATTTGGCTTATAATTTACATTCGGCATATGGTAATTGGTTCCCGGGAAGTAAGACATTAATACAACAGGCCATGGCGAAAATCATGAAAGCCAACCCGGCTTTGTATGTGTTGAGAGAACGTATACGCAAGGCACTGCAGTTGTATTCCTCAGAACCCACGGAACCCTATTTGAGTTCTCAAAACTATGGTGAATTGTTTAGCAATCAAATTATTTGGTTTGTGGACGACACGAATGTGTACCGTGTCACCATACACAAAACATTTGAGGGTAACTTGACCACCAAACCCATTAACGGTGCAATTTTCATATTTAATCCACGTACCGGTCAACTATTCTTGAAGATTATTCACACCTCAGTGTGGGCGGGTCAAAAACGTTTGGGTCAATTGGCCAAATGGAAGACAGCCGAAGAAGTTGCCGCCTTAATTCGATCCCTACCGGTGGAAGAACAGCCCAAACAAATTATTGTCACACGTAAGGGTATGTTGGATCCGTTGGAAGTGCATTTGTTAGATTTCCCCAATATTGTCATCAAAGGCTCTGAATTGCAGTTGCCCTTCCAGGCCTGTTTGAAGGTAGAGAAGTTTGGCGATTTGATTCTGAAAGCCACTGAGCCTCAGATGGTATTATTCAATCTCTATGATGATTGGTTGAAAACAATTTCCTCCTATACCGCCTTCAGTCGTCTGATATTGATTTTGAGAGCACTCCATGTGAACACTGAGAGGACAAAAATTATTTTGAAACCTGATAAGACCACCATTACCGAAGCTCATCACATCTGGCCAACACTGACCGATGAAGAATGGATTAAAGTGGAGGTGCAACTTAAAGATTTAATCCTGGCCGATTATGGTAAAAAGAACAATGTCAACGTTGCCTCTCTGACACAATCCGAAATTCGTGATATTATCTTGGGTATGGAAATAAGTGCTCCATCGGCGCAGAGACAACAGATTGCCGAAATTGAAAAACAAACCAAGGAACAAAATCAATTGACTGCTACCACCACCAGAACAACAAACAAACATGGTGACGAAATCATAACCTCCACTACCTCAAATTATGAAACTCAAACGTTCAGCTCGAAAACTGAATGGCGTGTGCGAGCCATTTCAGCCACTAATTTACATTTGCGAACAAATCACATCTACGTTTCGTCTGATGATATCAAAGAAACCGGCTATACTTATATTCTACCCAAGAATATTCTCAAGAAATTTGTGACCATATCCGATTTAAGAGCTCAAATTGCCGGCTATCTTTACGGGGTTAGTCCACCTGATAATCCACAAGTTAAGGAGATACGTTGTATTGTTATGCCGCCACAATGGGGTACCCATCAGACCATCAATTTACCCAATAGCCTGCCCACACATCAATATCTCAAAGATATGGAACCGTTGGGATGGATACACACGCAACCCAATGAATTGCCCCAGCTATCACCGCAAGACATTACAACACATGCCAAAATAATGCAAGAAAATTCCACCTGGGATGGTGAAAAAACAATTATTATTACATGTTCATTCACACCTGGATCTTGTTCGCTAACCGCTTACAAATTAACACCATCCGGTTTTGAATGGGGCTCCAAGAACACCGACAAGGGCAACAATCCCAAGGGCTATCTGCCCTCACACTACGAACGTGTACAAATGTTGCTATCGAATAAATTCCTTGGTTTCTTTATGGTTCCTGCCCAAGGCAGTTGGAACTATAATTTTATGGGTGTACGGCATGATCCCAATATGAAATATGAACTACAATTGGCAAATCCTAAGGAATTCTATCATGAAATACATCGGCCATCACACTTTTTACTATTTGCCAATCTGGAAGATGGCGGTGATGGTTCGGGTGCAGATCGTGAAGATGTTTTTTCGTAGTTTGGCGTTTCCACCACCACCATTACCCCCTTCATACAATATCATAATAGTAATAATAATAAAGTGTAGCTATTAAGAGTTTAGTATCTAAACAAATTTAGTTATCGACTAAGAGGGGATTCTTTGTATTACGGGAAAAACAATAATTTGAATTTCTTTTGGAAAAAATGATGCTGTTTGGATTTGAAATTTTTTTACAAAGAAGAAGAGGAATCAGAATACAAGACTTTTGAATGCAACACAGTTCAATAAAAAGAAAATACAACATACATACATAGATTTGGCGCTTGTAAAGACTTCAGCAATTTTTGTTTTTCGTCAATATGATTTTTTGTTAAAATAAATTTTAAAAAATTATAATAAAAAATTAACAACAAAATTTAGTATAAATTCCTAAAGATCATTTATTTAGTCATCGCCTATAAAGAGCAGAGCTGAATGCAACAAATGCATCTACGGCCGGTTCAATGCACCGGATTGACTCGGAGAAAACTCTGACCAGAGGCTGCTCAGCAACGACAGGTTAGAGGTTGTAAAAAGTGGAGGGACATTTTTTCTCTGGGAGGCCAAATTGGAGTCAAATAGTCAAATTTTGTGCTATAATTCATTTAAAGGGGGCTTCAAAACGCTGTACTCAACAGCAACCCAATATGCAGCATTTAACACCGAACGTTACTGTTCCTACTCCTGATAATGCATAGTTCCTGAAATTTAATTGCAACGGTCTTCGAGGAGAAATAGACGAGATAGTAGACTTCATGAATCGGAAAAATATCGTGGCCGCCCGATTTCATTATCTCTGAACGCCGCACTTTCGTTAACTATAGGAAAGCCAACTGGCAAGGATTCAGAGAGTTCACTAAACAGTGTTTCGGAAAACTCCATTCCTTTTGATGTACGGGAAGCAGAAAGGAAATTACGAGACATCAATACAGCTGCAGCGACTAGATTTATACCTGCTGGTCGAATACCCGAGATGAGACCTAATTTCCCAGCAGAAACAGTTGGTCTAGCAAATAATCGTGATGAGTTCTGTTGATCTAATCCAGCAGATCCCGGGGTCAGGGAACTTACGTTGGAAGTCAGCAGGTTAATCGCGGAGCATAAGCGGAATAAATGGTTGGAGCACCTGAAGAGTTGCAACATCGGTACCGCACAAACTACCCCAAAAATTCTCGGGGTCACTTTCGACAGCATGTTCAAAAAGTCGGCGCAAACCAAAGCTATCTGTGATAAGCTGACAAGTGGGAAGAAGGTCCTCAAGAAAACCTTGCTTACCTCATGCCATCGATAGATAGATTTGTGGCCAGCTATGCGGTACCGACAGAGAGCCTGCAAAAAGGCCTCCAAGAAGGCTGATTAGGCAAACCTCCCTCTCGAAACCGATATCCAACCGGTTGTGACAATTGGGCAGTTGTTGGTGGATGCGCCAAAGGTAGCGAGCGCAAAGTAGGTTCCTGCGTCGGCTGGGCCTATCTCTGCGGCGATTGTGACCCCGGGAGCCGAATCTCGATCACAGCCCACATCTTTGAAGAGAATGAGTTCCTCGGAGGAAAACCCCTGCTGCTAAGAGACCCACGCAGTCGTTGGTTGCAAAATGTTCTGCTTCGTTCGCGTCGGTAGTAGTGTCTAAGGAGAAACCTACTAAGAGCGGTGAGGGTGTGGTAAAAGTCAAACCCGCTGTTTTGAAACAGGTAGCCCAGCAACCTACAACGGCGCCTAGCGACTCCACATGAGGTACTGGATGATCTGCTATTAGCAATCATGGATCGAACTGACCCCGACGGGATTATCAGTGAAGATAAATGGTTGCTAGTCGACAGCTATTTGAAGGACTTCTTCTCCTGAAATTTGGTATTAAATTTGCTGTTAAAGTGTAGCATTGGGGTATGTAGGAAGTTTTGGAAATTTATACTTATGAGTACTAAATGGAACTAAATTTGATACAATTTTGATTTAGAGTGAGTCGATAGAGCTAGAATCCGGAAATTTTTAATTATGATTATATTTGAGAGACTCTTAACCTCCTAGCAGAATCCCATTTCCCAGGTTGCTAAGATGTGGATACCATCAACATTGAATGTGATGACACTGAACCTCTTGCGACTATATATTTCGATCTCACTGGTAAGGTGGTTAGCAGAAATAATATACGCTGGGCAGTCAACACATTCAAACCATATAAATCACCAGGACCAGATGGTATCAATTTGCCTCTATACGTCGTGCTTGACTCTCTCGTGCGTTCCGGGCTTACTTACATTCCCAAAGCGGGTAAACCAAGTCACTCTGCACCAAAGGACTATAGACCCATTAGCCTATCATCCTTTCTCCTCAAGACTCTCGAAAGATTGGAGACACCACCTCTCCTAGCAATTCGCAGCACTCATAATGAAAGGCAAGTAATTGATATTGAGAGGAATATGGAAAACTCATACTTTACGTTGGTCGCCTTTCTATATATAGAAGGAGCTATTAATAACGTTAAACTTGAGTCCGTAAACCACTCACTTAAAATAGTTAACATTCCTGAAACCCTTACTTGCTGGATAGATAAAATCCTAAATAGCAGAATTATAAATTCAAATGTGGGGGATACGGAAATCAGGAAAACAGTAACAAGAGGTACTCCTCAGGGCGGGGTGCTCTCACCGTGGTTATGGTAAGGCTCATCCTTTCTTATGGTTATCTTGTTTGGTGGCACTGCTTGCGCCACAAGTCGACATCAAGCAAACTAGATAAGGTACAAAGAACCGGCTCGATTCTAATAACTGGAGCCGCGAGAAGTTCCCCACAAGCTGTTCTGAACGCAATGCTGAACTTAAGCCCTCTGTGTCAGGCAGCGCGTAGTGCCCTAATGCTGCATAAACAAAATCTATGGCGAAATTGTACCTACGGGCACGGTTGTATCCTGTCTGAGCATTAAGTGTCAGGCAGCGCGTAGTGCCCTAAGGCTGCATAGACAAATGTATCCTGGTAGGACATTGAACCAACGCGTAAAACTAAGCGACTATATATCAAAAGTCCTGAGATTTGACGATGTAGATGTCGTTATTCCTGGTAGAGACGACTAGACCCGTAGCAACTATCCTCTGGACGGCCTGGCTTTTTATACAGACGGATCCAAGATGGAAGAAAGTACTGATAGCAACTGTAGTGTTTTTCAAGCTAAAATCTTAGCTATTTGGAAGGCAGCGGAATTGATAAAAAATCTGAATGCAGAGATCGTTTAACCGGTGACTATCCTTGTGGATAGTCAGGCAGCTCTTAAAGCCATCAAATCCTGTAATATGAAATCTGAGGTCGTCCTCGAGTGTAGACAGTTTTGGAAACACTCACTTACAGCTATCGGCTGTGTTTGGTACCAGGACACCGTGACTTCATGGGTAATGAAAGAGCAGACGAATTAGCTAGACGAGGATCTCAATCTACAGATCTAGCAATCAAACCACCCATATGTCATCTATTTCAGAACTTAAGGGCCTTCTTCGACGAACGAGCCAATGAACTTTGGCACAACGAACCTAGATGCAATGTGTCAAGATCTGTTTGGCCGACTCTGTCTATCAGAAAGACACACTCACTGTTGAACCTGAGCAAAGCTGAAATTGGATTAATTACTGGAGTTATTACTGGTCATTGCCATATTAGGGCCTTTACCAGTAAATGGGACCATGATGTTACTGATTGCTGTAGACTCTGTGCTGACGAGAAGTAGACGGAGACAATTGAGCATCTCCTGTGTCGCTGTCCAGTTCTAGCTTACAGACGGCTCAGAATAGCGGGTGCTCACTTTCCACCGGCTCTAAGCTTCTTTTCAACTATGGAACCTGCTTTAATCCACAATATCATTAGAAACCTAAACTGGTTAGGAAAGTGCAATCTTAGCATGTAATTTTTTCGGAATAAGTTTTACAAAAAATACAAAGGGTAATAAATGATACCAAATTTAGTATAGGTTTCTGTTGCGGTCAGAATTTGTGAGTAGAGTTAAGATACCTCCATATTTTGGAAATACGTACTATAATAGAACATAGGTACTAAATGGTATTAACATTTTAATAATGTTCGGTATTGGTTTTTAAATAAGTCCCACATTCGTTAACGAAGTAGCGGGCATATGCTAGTATCCTAAAAATATTTTTATACTAAAAATTTTTTACGTGTTCTTTTTTGAAAAAAAAACTATTTTTTTCCTATGACAACTAGGCGTAGAATTTTTACAAATAATTTTTTCCAATGACAACTAGGTGTGGATTTTTTATAAATATTTTTTTCCAATGACAATTGGAAGTGCATATCTTATACATTTTTTGGGTATTGGTTTTTAAAAAATTCCAACATTCGCTAACGAAGTATCCTATCCTATGCTAGCATTATAAACTGTGGTATCATCCTAAAACTATTTTTATACTAAAATAATGGGTCGATTATGGAAAGCAACCAAACTCCAGTTGTGAGTTCAACTGGCAACGCAATTGAAATAAAACTTAACATTATGAATATCAACTTTTCTCAGTTGCTGTCGATAATACTGTTTTGACATTTCTACAACTAGAAATATTGTAAACAAAAAAAAAATGAATAAAATATATCAGAAAAGCTAATTATATATGATGATAAGCTCAGTGGAACTATTTTTTGATGATGAAAATTATTATTTGAAGGCATTTAAGAGATAAATCTATTAGAACTATTATCAGTTCTGTGAGTAGATGCTGACGTTCAATCAACAGCTCATATTAGCTTGAAGGCGTATTTTCGACTACCAAAAGATGCCGTTGTGTACTTAGATGAAGCCTTAAACCCTGATTTCCGAAAAGCCTGGCGGTCAACAGCAATTCCTCCTCTCTTAAAAATGTGTGCAGCTCTGATGTTTTTTGTGGAGGGAAGTTTTCAAAAGTCCCATAGCAATGACTTCAACCTTGGCATGGCTCAACCGACAATGTCGGTGGTTTTCGCCGAAGTTATCCGGATAATAGAGGAAAAACTCTGTAAAATGTTGATTGTATCTAATTAACGGAGGAGGAAAAATGGAAGAATAAAATTTTTTATTCGAAAACTAAGTTCCAGGGTGTTGTCGGATGTATTGATGATACACACGTACATATCATGGACCCAAAAGAAGATGTTCACCACTTTCAGCCATTCTTTTGGAATGCCATAGCAGTTAAGGTCTTCTGAAATGGCCTTCAACACATCATCGATAGTGGCTTTGGTTTGACCAAAAGTCCGCACGCCGCGTGCTACATTTGGGTGAGCTTCCATCCGGGCAATAAGGACCTCAAATTGTTCTTTTGTAGTAATATTAACCATTATGGGAAGCCTACAAAGTTCAGTTATTATTAGACCTCGGATTTTGCATATTTGCATATTTTTTAATAATGAAGATATCGAAATTCTGATTGGATACAAATTCGTTTCAAAGGATTTAGAATTATTTGAAGGGTTCATATTTTTTAATTTTTTGCATATTTGCATATTTTGCATATGCACGAGATATGCAAAAAATATGCAAAATATGCAAAAAATATGCAAAATATGCAAAAAATATGCAAAATATGCAAAAAATATGCAAAATATGCAAAAAATATGCAAAATATGCAAAATATATGCAAAATATGCAAAAAATATGCAAAATATGCTAGGTCGATATGCAATAAATATGCAAAATATATGTATAAAATATGCAAAATATGCAAAATATATGCTAAAATATGCAAAATATTCAAAAAATATGCACGGCATGCTAGGTCGATATGCGATAAATATGAAAAATATATGCAAGAATATGCAAAAAATATGCACGGTATGCTAGGTCGATATGCAATAAATATGCAAAAATATGCAAAATATGCAAACATATGCAAAATATGCAAAAATATGCAAAATATGCAAACATATGCAAAAAATATGCACGGTATGCTAGGTCGATATGCAAAATATGCAAAAATATGCAAAATATGCAAAAATATGCAAAATATGCAAAAATATGCAAAATATGCAGACATATGCAAAATGCAAAATATGCAAAAATATGCAAAATATGCAGACATATGCAAAATGCAAAATATGCAAAAATATGCAAAAAAAAACAAAAATATGCAAAAAAAGCAAAAATATGCAAAACATATGCAAAATATGCAAAAATATGCAAAATATGCAAAATATGCAAAAATATGCAAAATATATGCAATAAATATGCAAAATATATGTATAAAATATGCAAAATATATGCAAGAATATGCAAAAAATATGCACGGTATGCTAGGTCGATATGCAATAAATATGCAAAAATATGCAAAATATATGCAAGAATATGCAAAAAATATGCACGGTATGCTAAATATGCAAAAATATGCAAAATATATGCAAAATATATGCAAAATATGCAAACATATGCAAAATATGCAAAAATATGCAAAATATGCAAAATATATGCAAAATATGCAAACATATGCAAAAAATATGCACGGTATGCTAGGTCGATATGCAAAATATGCAAAAATATGCAAAATATGCAAAAATATGCAGACATATGCAAAATATGCAAAATGCAAAATATGCAAAATGCAAAATATGCAAAAATATGCAAAAAAGCAAAAATATGCAAATCATATGCAAAATATGCAAAAATATGCAAAATATGCAAAAATATGCAAAATATGCAAAAATATGTGCAAATATGAGCTACATATATCACATATGCAATCATTTTAATCAACAAAAAAAAAAAAAAAATTCATGGTAGTTTTTGAATTTGTGTGCTTTCTTTATTTTTAACCTATAGAAAACTAATTGTGTATGTATGCGTTTTATGGTTCAACTGTTAGATTTTTGGGGCATTATTTGCATATTTTGCATATTTTTGCTTTTTTTGCATATTTTTGCATATATTTTGCATATTTTGCATATTTAGCATATATTTTGCATATGTTTGCATATTTTGCATATTTTTGCATATTTTGCATATTTTTGCATATTTTGCATATTTTTGCATATTTTTGCATATTTTGCATATTTTGCATATTTTTGCATATTTTTGCATATTTTTGCATATTTTGCATATTTTTGCATATTTTTGCATATTTTTGCATATTTTGCATATTTTTGCATATTTTGTATATGTTTTGCATATGTTTTGCATATGTTTTGCATATTTTTGCATATTTTGCATATGTCTGCATATTTTGCATATATTTTGCATATTTTTGCATATTTTGCATATCGACAATGCATATTTTGTATATTTTTTGCATATATTTATCGCATATCGACCTAGCATACCGTGCATATTTTTTGCATATTTTGCATATTTTTGCATATTTTGCATATTTTTTGCATATTTTGCATATTTTTTGCATATTTTGCATATTTTTTGCATATTTTGCATATTTTTTGCATATTTTGCATATTTTTTGCATATTTTGCATATTTTTTGCATATATTTTGCATATTTTTTGCATATATTTTGCATATGTTTGCATATTTTGCACATTTTTGCATATTTTGCATATTTTGCATATTTTTGCATATTTTTGCATATTTTGCATATTTTTGCATATTTTTGCATATTTTGCATATTTTTGCATATTTTGCATATTTTGCATATTTTTGCATATTTTGCATATCGACAATGCATATTTTGTATATTTTTTGCATATATTTATCGCATATCGACCTAGCATACCGTGCATATTTTTTGCATATTTTGCATATTTTTGCATATTTTTGCATATTTTGCATATTTTTTGCATATTTTTGCATATTTTGCATATGTTTGCATATTTTGCATATGTTTGCATATTTTGCATATATTTTGCATATGTTTGCATATTTTGCATATTTTTGCATATTTTGCATATTTTTGCATATTTTTGCATATTTTGCATATTTTGCATATTTTTGCATATTTTTGCATATTTTGCATATTTTTGCATATTTTTGCATATTTTGCATATTTTTGCATATTTTGTATATGTTTTGCATATGTTTTGCATATGTTTTGCATATGTTTTGCATATTTTTGCATATTTTGCATATGTCTGCATATTTTGCATATATTTTGCATATTTTTGCATATTTTGCATATCGACAATGCATATTTTGTATATTTTTTGCATATATTTATCGCATATCGACCTAGCATACCGTGCATATTTTTTGCATATTTTGCATATTTTTGCATATTTTGCATATTTTTTGCATATTTTGCATATTTTTTGCATATTTTGCATATTTTTTGCATATTTTGCATATTTTTTGCATATTTTGCATATTTTTTGCATATTTTGCATATTTTTTGCATATATTTTGCATATTTTTTGCATATATTTTGCATATTTTTTGCATATTTTTTGCATATTTTTGACATGACCCCAAATATCGATCAATTAAAGCATGAAACGCCTAAATACAAAATTTGAGTCCAATCGGATAAAGCATAAAAAATATGCAAAAATCCGAGGTCTAGTTATTATAAACAGCAACCAGAAATAAATGGTTGCCGAAAAATTCTATTTGAAGCAACTGAAGTTGACAACAGTTGCCATCCATAATGCAAATTTGGCAACTGGCAACGCAACTAAACTCTGGTTGCCATCCGTAATCGACCCATAATTTTTACGTGCTCTTTTTTGAAAAAATAACGTTTTTTTAAATCTTCCCATAAATACAATCCCCTCCCATAAAAAATGTGCAACGACAACTGTTGCAATTTTGTTTATTTTTCTCTTGCTCACATTGCCATGGTGTGTACTAAAAAAATAATCACCATAACAACATAGATTTTTATTTATTTATATGTATAAAAATAAATATATTACTCTATAGAATTATTATTATTATTTATGTATATATAAGAAGAAGAAAAAAGAACTATTACAATAGGTACATGTATTTCAAAGATTTCAAAAGTATTTGATTATCTCAAGGCCTATATATACATATATATTCCGAATTGAAAATTTGAATGTACATAAAAACAGATTTATTACAAAGAAGTTGTGATTATCTCGAAATATGTGTGAGTAAAAACAGAAAATCTTATATTATACTAAGAGCACTTCCACAATAGTATTGCTAAATTTCCGGCAAAAAATAAATACAATATATTTTTCGTTTCATAGGTAATTTCAAAACCGAAACCTTCGCCCACAACAACATGCCAATAAATGCCAAATTTTTTATCCATTGCTTCTTTGATAATGCGTGCAGCTTGCTAAAGAAATTGAAAATCATTTTTATTAAAGTATTCAATTTCAAATAGACGTAGTTCGGCTTACCTCATAGTTTGAAGAATATTTTTCACAGGCTGTTATGCTTAGCTCAATGGCCTCGGTACGCATTTCTTCATTCATGTCTGAATGCTGGAAATTTTATGCCAATATTATTATTTTTTAATTTCACATTTTGATTTCAATATTTAAATCAATTTTTACCTTGACTAGGGGATAAACATGCACTATTTTCTTATCGGCTTCCTTTTCCGGATTCCCGCCATCATCACCCATTTTTATTTATTTTTTTGTTAACAGATTTTCTCAAAATTTTTATTTCAATATTTCAAAAATTGTCTTTTTTTAATTTCGATCGGTTTTTATTTTTAAAAATAAAATCCAGTGCGTCACCAAGTTTTCGACACACATTAACAACTCCTTTACTTTATTGCAACTGACTGTCGGTTGCCTCTTAACTTTTAACTTCCCTTGAAGTTTTTTTTGTGGTTGCGTTTGTATATGCGAGTGTGTGTGTGCATGTGTGTTTGCGTTTATTGTTTTGTTTTTCCTTTTATTGGCGCTGAAGTCCTGTTGTCATCAAATCATTCACCACACAAAATCCTTGAATGCTTCTTAGCAAGAGCAGGGTGTATTTAGTTTGTCATATTGTTTGTTATCATGTTTGATTTTGCAATAGTGGGAGGGATGATCCAAAAAGAGAGAATAGCGAAAAATATTTTATAACCTTAAAATATTTATTTTCTAAAATAAGAATAAAAAATAACAAAATAAAAAAAATAAATATTTATCCAAGTCGTGGAAATATTTTTCCAAATGACCTTGAATTTTAAAATTATTTTTCAAGGACCATTATACCGGGATTTTTTAATGGACCATTATGCCTGGATTTTTTATAAATATTTTTCCATGGACCATTAAGTGCGGATTTCTTAATAGTTTTTCTCATGACAACTAGGCGTGGATTTTTTTATAAATAATGTTTTCCAATGACAACTAGGCGTGGATCTTTTATAAATAATTTTTTCCAATGACAACTAGGCGGGGATTTTTTAAAAATATTTTTTCTCTGCGTGTATTTTATAAAAATATTTTATTTTTTGGATCTATTTGCCGTGAATTTTTTATAAATATTTTTTCCTTGAGATCTATTCTGCGTGGATTTTATATTTTATTAGCATATGCCCGCTACTTCGTTAGCGAATGTGGAATATATTTTAACATGTATTAACATATTATTTTATCTTCACAGAAAACTGCATATGTCAGAAAAACTAAGCTACCCACACATTAATATCGACCATAAATTAAATATGAGTACCATTTAGTACCAAATTTCATGATTCGAGCTCTACAGGTTCAGTCAAATTCAAATTGTACCAAATATTTTATAAAAATATTTTATTTTTTAGATCTATTTGCCGTGAATTTTTTATAAATATTTTTTTCTTGAGATCTATTCTGCGTGGATTTTATATTTTATTAGCATATGCCCGCTACTTCGTTAGCGAATGTGGAATATATTTTAACATGTATTAACATATTATTTTATCTTCACAGAAAACTGCATATGTCAGAAAAACTAAGCTATCCACACATTAATATCGACCATAAATTAAATATGAGTACCATTTAGTACCAAATTTCATGATTCGAGCTCTACAGGTTCAGTCAAATTCAAATTGTACCAAATATAGCACACATTGTTTCCAAGAGTACCCACCCACAACCATCCGGTCCTACACCCTAACAATGATTCCAAATACAAATTTCCGGATTCCAAGTCAATGGTTCACCAACAATTTAAATTTTACACAATAGTACGAATTTCCAATACTTCCCACTTAACCCAAACCCACATCCGCACAGTTATCCTAAACCCAAATTTATCGATTCATCCAGAATTCAATTTGTACCAAATTTAGTACACAGTAGTACCAATTTCCAAAATCTCCTACTTACCCCAAACCTTCGCCCCCTCAGTGATCCTAAATCCAAGTTTCAGGATTCCAATTCTATTCCAATTTAAATTGTACCAAATGCAGTACACATTAGTAACAATTTTTAAAACTTCCTACATATCTCGATCTTACACCTCAACAGTGATCATGATTCTAGCTCTATTGGTTCACCTAAAATTCAAATTGTACCAAATTTAGTAACATTTAGTACTCATGAATATTAATTGCTTAAACTGAATCCTGACCCCAATCCTACAGTGAGCCTGACTCCAAATTTCTTTGTTTATGCTCTATCGGTTCATCCAAATCCAAATTGTACCAATTATAGTACGATTTAGTACTTTTCGTACACATCAGCAAAAAATTTCCAAAACTACGTACATTCCTACACTCCGACGGTAATGTTAGGATTCCATCTGCCACATTAGGACCAAGAGTGATCCTTACTCAAAATTTCAAGATTCTAGCTTCAGCCGTTTCGCCTGTACGTTTATGAATGGTTAAGTCAGTCAATCACTTTACTCTTTTATTAGTAAAGATATTTTTTATGAATATTTTATTTTTTTTGGCTTAAAATTTTTATAAATTTTTTTGGGCAGCATTAGACGTGGATTTTTAATTGTGATTTTATATACAGAAGAACATTTTTGTAGTTTCTGTAAACAGGAGACTTTTGTTTTGTCTTATATGTTCTTCAAGATATATTTTCTTCAGGTCTTCAATCGACATGTAGCGTACATGACAATTCGTTGTCTGACAAACCTAAGTGTTGTGATTCAAAATTTGCAATTCCGCCGCTGTGGTGGGAGAAACGCATGCGCTCACAAACACCCACATCTTAGGTTGTCTTCACTTAAAACATTAATTATATGGGGATTTCCATATTAATTGTACTATAAAAATTTGTTTTGGGAATTTGTTTGAAAATTTTGTTTTACTAAAAATAAATCTCGAATAAAAAGTTTACAAAGAAAACGCCGTTTTGTATTGTGCTCTCTTAAATTTGATTCAATGTTTTACCAGTTTTGTGGAATCAGGTACGGTTTTCGAGTAAAAAGTTCTAAAACTTGTATAATTAGTAGATTCTTTTAGGTTCTGGAACGGAACTAAAGTTAAATTCTTAAAAAAAATTTACAATTTTTATTTAAAAAAATAAATGCAATAAATGATTAATATCTTGACTATAATTCCGTATTATGGCTTCAATTATATTTTAATAATGTTCTTAAATTTAAATTTTCTTTATTTGTCGAGTTTTTAGTAAAATTATAAAACAAAAATTAAACATATTTCTTTCGCTTTTCTTTATTTCCTGCCACACAGTAGATCTATTATTATTTTTCTTGCTTTCAAAACTTCCCATATCTTGTGCCATGGAATAACCCATATTCACTTAAGCACAAAGCGGAAGTATGAGCACAACACACTCATTCATTGAAAAAAAAGAAAACAACAAACCCCTCCAATGCAATGTTTGCAAATTTCCATGACCCACCATCCATTCACCCTTAAATAGCTTCTTTGGCAAAAGGATCACAACAACAATAATGGTAGTGGCCGTCTGACAAATTTTTCACATATTTCCTATAATACACACAACATGATAAATAAATCTACTGTTGATTTGAATGCACCAAATTGTTTTGCAACATAAATGTTTGTATGGTATCTCTCCCATATATCCACTTGAGCACAAAGCGGAAATGTAATCCCAACAACACATGCAGTAAATAAAAACGACGACACACTTTCACCCTTAAAATGGCAAGGATCGCAGCAATATTAATGACCATGACTATTTAAAAATTGAAAGCAAAATTATCTTTTATATATTTTATTGTGATGTCCACTCTTGATTTCATTAATTAAAAATGAGTCCATTAGGTGTGTGGCTGTGTGATTGGAAATAACGACCCTCAAAGTAATCAACCCCTTAATATGGTCATCAATTGTGAACATTATTCTACTAGGCATTATTTTCAATTCATTTTCTACTCAAATCTTCTAAACAAAATAAATAACTCAAATAAATATTTATTACATTATTTATATAATAGACATTTTGTTTAAAAATGACTTAAATTAATTTTTACCAGAAAAATTTCCAGTGTTGTATTTCTAATATAAGAGTCACCCTGTGTCATTGAATGTCACTTGACGGCGTTGAAAACATTCCGATGCGGCTACCTTTGTTGTGGCGCATCATATGTTGCTATGAAAGATATGACAGTGAATAAAATAAAAGTAATCGCCGTATCCAAGGTATATTTATTAAAAAAAGCAATGCAGCAGGGAAGTTTGCGTTGAAAACATAGATAGACGAGACTTTGTTGTGGCGCGTCAAAAGAGCTCAGAATTGCCGTATCGTTGCTGGCGTATATGATAGTCATATGTTGCTATGAAAATATGACAGTGAATAAAATAAAAGTAATCGGTCCTGTTTTTTTGGATATTGCAATATTAAAAAAAGCATTATGCAGCAGGGAAGTTTAATATGTTTTCACGCAGTTGAATATACAGCCTTATTCTGAATCAGTGTTGCCGTAAGTAAGATAAAATGTGATGATATGTTTTTTATTAAATTAATAAAAAACATTTACATGAATGATCCTTCGCCCTAAAAAGGCATAAAACTAAAAAATTCAGCTTGAGCCCGGCTAGGATTTGAACCCTGGTTCCCATGGCATCTGTTGATTGTTGCCCGGCGCCTTAGCGTTCAAAGCCACCTCCTTATTTTCCTAAGGTTGCACAGTATGCAGTTGTATACCATTGAAGACAAAATATTGTATTCTGTATGGGAAAAAAGTCCGTCACTACAATAAAAATCTGCTCTGAAAAGGAATGTTCTGGTGTGATGCCAAAATTCCGAACCTTGACACGGTTGAATTTAATTCGTAGATGCAATTTCGCAACAATATTCGACTTAAATACAACTTATCAAGTAACGACATTTGTAAGCCACATTGCCCAATATGCCTGATGAGCCGCTTAACCAACGGCGAAACGCGTCGCATTATGGTGGGTTTCCTTTTCATTACAAACTCCGATCATGTAGCTCATCTCGAAAGAGAAATTATTAAAAAAAAAGTAAAATGTTTTAATAAAAAATCAATAAATAAAATATTGGGCAATATTGCAATTGGCCAACACACATTACAACTTAAATTACAATATGACAAAACGAATCAACCAAAACTTTCGAAAATTAGAACCCGCATCTCGCATTTTTTGCTTTTCCCTATTCCTTGAAAATAAGGCGATAGTGTGAAGGCGAAACATTTTTCACAAGCGAAATTTTTCCCTAGCGAATATCCAGAATAAGGCTGATCATTTCGTCTAAAGTGGTGTACATAGTTAACTTTTTGTTATTTACCACGAGTGTAACCTTCGTATAATAAAATATAGGATATCGTGAGGTGAATTTCAAAAAGCCACTATCTAGGTATTGGCTTTCAAATCAGAATAAATAAATTATAAATACAATATAAAATGCGAAAAAATGAAATCTCAGATTTTCTTCCCAAAATCGAGTTGGGAATATAATTTAAATACATATTTATCCCTATAATCATACATTTCTTCCCAACAGACGTTGTAAAATAGATCTCCTAATAAGAGAATATTATTTTATTTATGGAAACAATAAACACACAAGTAATCCAAATTAAATACATTGGTGTAAACGTGACCGTATTTTCTTAACAAAATCCCGCTTCATTTGCTTCCCCACAAAATCAGATGTTTTGGGAATTTCTTATCTAGATTACAGGTAGAAGAACTCATGAGTAACCACATGGAAGGAACGCCGTGGAATTGCAATTGACAATTTGACATTTCCTTCATTCTCCCAATTTTCGTGTGTATATGTTTTGGGTAATGGGCTCAGTTGTGTGGTGCGGTTGTGTGTGTGTTTATGAGAGAGACAACGAAAGATAGAAGCAAAAATAAAGTCCCATCATTTTTGTAAGTTTTTAGTGGTAAAATCAGTAAAATATTTTATAAAATTATGTAAAATCGTTAAATCAACAACTATTCGATAAGAAACAATAGAAATTATTACGGCCAATTACATTTATCCAAGGAAAAAAACATTTTCAATATGTGGCTAATCAAGTAAGAAGAAAAAGAAACCAAACCATTCGTGGAATGTGTGAAATGAAACGAACGAACAATGAAATAAGAAAACTGAAAACTGATTTTGACAATGTAACGTGCGTTTGTGTGCAGTAGCAGGAAAAAACATAATTTTCAGTGCAATTAAAATATTCTAAAGAAAGAAAATATGCATAAAATGGTTAGTGAGTGCTTTATATAAAAAAAGAAATAAAATATATGATGTGCCTGAAATCTGCATGGAAATTTCTCGTCTAGACCAGTCAATTTATTGTGTGAAGAAAAAAAGTAGTATCCATTAAAATGTTTAACACAAGAAATGAAAAAAAATCGTACATACATACAACCAAACATTGTGAGACACGGCCAGACAGACCGATTATCGGTCTGCAGAGTAGAGCTAGCAATTTTTTGTTTTGTTAAATTTCATTTCTCGCTCGGTGTTGTGTGTTTTTTCTACTTTTCGTTGTCGCTGTGTGAGGATGATGGGATTCAATTAAATGTAATGTTGTTTTTATAAATCAAATTAAAATATTTTTCGGCTGAATAAATATTAAAACTCTAGAAATAATTTGTAAATAGTGAAAAAAAACAACAACAATAACGAAAGCGTTTGCTGTGTTCTTGAAAACGGAAAGACCAACTAAAAACAAAATGGAATAATAATATAATTGATAATATTGTTAATGTTTTGCGTGTGTGTGTGCGCTCCAAAGGAATAACCAAACTTTGTTTTTGTTTGTCAAGATTCAGCAAGTCATAAATCCACAAATTTTCTTTACCAAAAGAAAAAAATAATACAACGAAATATGATAATGCCGAATATGTAACCGAATAATCATCGTTAGCACCGATAGTGTATGTTTTTGTTGTTCCCTTTTATTCGACATTTTCACATTTGCTTTGTGTGTTTTTTTTTTCTGTCTGTTTCTAAAGCGGTATTGTCGGCAGTTTTTGTGTGTGTTTTTTTACCCCCTCGATTTATGTGTGTTTGTCTTCAGTTCTCTCTCTCTCTCTCTCTCTTCCTCTATCCAAATAGGGTTTGCTTTGTTGTTGTTGTTGTTGCGAATGAAAACAAATTTATGTATATTTGGGGATTTTTTTATTCTTCATTTTTTAGAGGTTTGTCTTTGAATTGTTTCGTCGCTTTTTTATTTGTATTATATGTATTAGTAAATCTTAATGGGCCTATTGTAAAAAAAAAACAAAAACTTAATTACACTTTACATACATACAGACATAGACAAGAATTGCATGCCGACGACCTGTTTTTCTTTTATTAGTTAAGTTGTTGTCTGAAGGTAATATATTAGTAAGTTATTTATGTGTCAATTCCAAGATAATGTTTTTTAGTTTGCCTTTTGCCTGTTTCTGTTTATTTTATTCTGTCTGCCCTATGCATATTAGTGCATTTTTATTAGTAATAAGGGTAATATAATGGTGGCAAAGTTAATTTTAGCCAATGCAGATGCCGAGGGAAGAGCAAGGAGCCTCAAAATTTACTTTTATGAATTTGAAAACAAAACTGCGTTAAGCAGGCTCTCAATTCTTATTTATTTTATTTTCTAAATCATTGCATTCAAAAATGAAATTTAACCGTTTAACTAATTTTATTGTTGTTTTTTTTTCATGTTCTCTTTCCACCATGTTATATGTGAAACACCGTACAACCAACCAACAACATTTTATCTTCTCCACCACACGAACGAACCAACCAACCACTACGACTACTGACTGGCTGGTATATTCCACACATAAATGAAAACAATCGATGATTTGGATGTATGTACATGGATGTAGAAGTGAACAAACCAACACAAGACACATGTGAGAAGGTATCAAATGCAACCATAGAACCTTAACCAACCTAATCAACAACAAAAAGGAAATAAATCGCCAACAACAACATTACCAACACAGTAAAAAAACTTGATTACAGTAACAAAATAAATAAAGATTATTTATATACAACAACAGAGAAATAGCAAAAAAAAAAACTGCACAAAATTAGTACATTTGTCAACCAACTAAAGGCGCAGGGGAGTAAATTAACTAAACAACAACAACAAATGTCGTCTAACGAAGACATGTCAAATTGCGTTTAGAATTCCTATTCTCCGTTGCCGCTCTGCTGCTGCTTTGTGTCAACACAAAACGAGACCGAGAGAGATAACCCACAATACAGGAGAGAGTGTTGTGTGGCAAACACAGAGAAACAGAGACTTTAAACGTCTTCAAAATAAAAAAAAAATAACAAACAATAACCTACGTTCCTACGTTAAAAAAAAAAAACTTATAAAATAGAGACTGAATTGCTTTGAGACTCAATTACTCAAATAACATCCATCAAAGCAAGCAAACAAACTTCAGCAAATTCTTCTTCTTCTATCCAAACCTTGGTGTTTGACAATTTTTTGGCAAATGACAAGCAATTCCGTTGTATGTCAACTTAAGTCATATTGCAAGCACTACATACATGTAATGTGTCTGAATATCACCAAATTTCCAGAAACTAAACTACAAATAAAAATCTTTTGTTGAGGAAAAAAAGGCCATACAGGCAGGCGACAGTCCTGATAACTAAGACAAACACAAACAACACAACAAACAAACATACAACGCTTGCCACCAGGCAAAGTCGTCGTACATACCACAGAGATGGGTAAACGTGTTGTTGTTGAATCTCAAGAGCACCACCATCAAAATCATGTTACACCAGTTACAACCGGAGCACGTAGTATACGTAAACGTAAATGTAATTCAAATGGCAATGCTGGAGTTGTTGCCATCGCCACCACCACAACTTGTAATGATAAGATCATCAATAGCAGCAACAAAGCTCAACGTATAAGCTCTTCATCAGGCCATGAATGGCATGAAAACGATGACGAGGATTCATCATCAAATGATGGTCCATCGGAGTTAGCACAAACACCGCGTAATATCTCAAGTAAACAGGCCAATAATTCCTCGATACTCCTAAATAATTCCCTTAATATAAGTATTGCTCATGAACCGAATGCATCACTGACGGAATCTCCAAAACCGGTATATACCTTGAGGCCATCGGTTGTAAATGGCACCGTATTATATGATTTAAATGAGAAACCATGGCGTTTGGGTCGTCCTATTGGTAAGTGTGTCATAATGATGTCTGTTGTTGATGGCATATTAATCACATTAATACCAACAACAATACCACCATTGTTTTAATATGATTTTTATTAATTGATTTTCTCTATTTTTTTTTTAGGCAAAGGCAATTTTGGTGAAATATTTTTAGCATCTGATAACATCAGTATTCCGGTCACAAATGAGAATGCAAAATTTGTTGTTAAAATTGAGCCACACTCCAATGGGCCTTTATTTGTGGAAATCCATTGTCTGATGAACACTGCCAAAAAGGAGAAATGTAAGTTGATATAAAAAAATCTACAGTGTGAGATAAGAAAAAAAAAACTGCAACAAAGTCAAAATGCCATAATTTTTAAATTTTATTGAATGTAAGCAAAAATGTCGGAAATAGCATAAAATTTTAGAATAAGTTTAGATTTGTTCGAATTGTTCACATTTGGAACGAATTATGGCCTTCACGGCCAATGAAACCGTCACACGCTGCCCGAATGTTGATCTGCGGTATTTTTGGCCTATTCCCGACGAAGCGCTTGCATGAGGTGATCGACCCGGAGAAGTTGGTGGCCATTGTGCGCTGAAAATGAAGCGAGGAACTACATTTTTTAACAATTCTTGGGTGCTTAGTGCGACGGCGCTGAGTCCTGTTGGAATGTCCAGGGTCTGCGGCCAAAATGTTTGCGTGCCCAAGACTTTAAAACACAGCTCACGAGCCATTTTTCGGATACTGCGACGCGGGTTTCAATCAAGTCCATTCGTTACTTTTCGTACCATTTCTGATGTGGCCGTTTTCTTCCGTCCATTTGCTTGACCTACCAGTATCACGGTAACGAGCGATGGTACGAGACACAATAGATTTATTCACATTTAAATGCTTTCGTACGCTTGTAAATAATATAATGACCTGTCACTGGAATAATTTTAACAGCTGTTGGACGAGTGGCTTAGAAATGTCAGCAGTCTGAAGTTGGTTGTATTATTATATTTTTAGATTGTTTACTTTCTTAATCTATGGAACACCGCATTCCTGTTGCCATAATTAGTATGAGAAAGCATTGAGACCACTGTATTGTCGCCAATACCCAGGACTCTATGTTATATCTCTACTTTTATGATAACAAATCGAATGAAAACGAAAAATGGTAATGAACCATTATTCGATCCACAAACTATGAATAATAGATACCCTTTCGACTCATTTCCCAACGCGGATGAAATAAGGCTGCATTTGTTTTTAGTTGTGGAAATTTAGTTTCATATATTTCATTTTCCTAATATAATATAAAAAAAATGGTGAACTAAAAAATATTCAATAAGTAAATCACATGAAAAAAATTGCTTATTATTAGCCACTAAATAAAATGAAAACACTTTGTGTTTTCTTAACTACAATCAATATAAAACTACAAACTATAAACATACTACTATAAAAAAATATTCGATACAATGTCTGTAAATAGATAGGTAGGATGTAGAAATAAAATCACATTTCTTTCATTTTCAATTTCTAACACAAATATTTAATCCCAATTCTCTTCGGAATCATAGCTTGTGTTACTTGTATTGAGCTGGCAGTCCGTGGTTAATTGTGATAATTCCTCATCACTTCGTGGCTGCTGTTGTTGTGTTGTTATATTCCAATAATCAACATCATCATCATAATCGATGTCGTCATCACGATCATTATAATCATCCTCATCATCATATTCCGGCAAGATAATAAAATCACCCTCCACCATAATACCATTTGCCGCTAAAATATCAAATAATTCCTTTTCCGTCGCCCCCAAACTTATCGTATATTCCATAATACTTTTCCAGGGTAATTGATAGATGCAACGTTCACGATTGAAAAAACGTGGAACATGTCTCGACTGACTAATATAATAACGGGTTTCGTCAATAATTTTCTGCTCCTTTGAACGTTCATCTTTGTTGTACGGGAAATCAACGGAGTAGATTGTTCTATAACTGGCTGCAGGATTGACTGGTGGATTTTTAATAATTTCCGTACGTAAAGGTCTGTCCAGCATATCATTCCTGGCAAATATTGCCATTTGTGTTGAATATCCTATTTTACGGTTTTTGGCTGGGGGTTTACCTAAACCCATAAATGCAACAGAATAATTGGGATATTTTGTGCAAATGTCATGGGCCCATTTTTTAAATTCATCTCGTGTCCATTCGAATTTGTGATCATGATGACGAAAACCGTTTTCCAACAGGCCATTGAAGAGAACATTAAATTCACTATTTGGTGTGGAAAATATTGCCAACTTTGGTTGTACAAAACCAAATATATTTTCGGGGACCTTTTCCAGTTCTTCTTTATATAAATGCTCTATGCTTTATAAAGGAAAAAGGACATTACTATTTGATTAACATACATAACTAGTTTCATAATACCTACAGTTCTAAGGCTATAACCACATCGACATCGTACAATTCTTCAACAGCATCTGTGACACTCCCCGCTAAAATATCAACTCTTAAGGGATTTTCACGTTTTTGTAAATAATCTGATATTAAGGGTATGGCTCGTTGTTGGTGTACCTTCAATAGGTCAGCATCAATATCAACCTGCAAAAATCGAAAATCATATTTATAGAGAAGTTACAATTTTACACATTTCATATTTATTTAATTGTTCTTTTTTTGTGTTCTTTGCAGATACAAAAACGGAACCCAAATTGGAAGAACCCAAATCGGCTGCTGCAACAAATCCCATTATGTCAGAACCTCCTTCCGGTATACCCGACTATATAGCATCTGGTTCGCATTTTTTCGGTAATGCACGATATCGTTTTTTGGTTTTGCCACGTTTTGATCGCGATTTACATTCGCTAATTAAAAAGTGTCGTGTCCATCAGAAATCTGTGTTGACGCTGGCGATACACATAATAAACGTCTTAGAAAATTTGCATGACAAGGGATACTGCCACAATGATGTCAAGGCCCAAAATCTGATGATATCGAAATGCAAATATTTGGCCCAATCCTCCAGAAAGGCTGGCGTCGTGGCTGAGGCTTCAGGTTATAGCACCACCACCGCCCCAACAAATCAAAACAATGGTGGTAGTAAACACATGAAATCTTCATCGAAATACGACGATGATCATTACGAGGAGAAACAACAAACAACGGATAGTGGTAATAGTTCCGAACAAGAGGCCAACGATGACGACGATGAGGATTTTGTTGTTAAACGTAAAGTTTATAATAAAGTAATTGATGGAAATTACAATGACGATGATGATTATGAGGAGGAGGACGACGACGAGGACGAAGACGATGATGAAGATTTTGACGATGGAGCCACCACCAACAGTACCAACAGCAATAGCTTGGATAACTATCGCACTCCCGTCAATAAGAAACGTGTGCAAAAACGTAAACCACCCTCACGCAATGTTGTACAATATAGTGGCTCAAATCCGGTGCGATCATGTCGCCGGGAAAAAAGTAATCCCATGTACGATGAGATGGTTTCCACACATTATCTGCGTCCTACAAAGCGTGTTAGCTATTTGGAATTTTTCAATGAAGACAATGCAAGCAGTACCAACAGTTTAGGTGATGACATTCATAGCATATCATCTGATGATGAATCCGAAGAATTCGTACCCCCAGGTAGTGTTAAAAAATCCATAGATCGTAATAGTACACGTCGCCTTACTCGAAGGCAGGAACAGGCCAACAATAAAAAAATTGCAGCCATCAAAGCTAAGAAACACCACCACCACCAACAACAACAAGAACAGGATAAAAATAAGCCGATTAAAACAGAAGCGCTGGATACCGCCGAAGAGCCACAACGACGAGTTTTAGTTGAGGAGGAGCGTATTTTCCTCATCGACTATGGCCTGGCCTCCAAGTTCATGGACAATGGTATACATCGTCCATTTGTCATGGACCAACGTAGAGCCCATGACGGTACATTAGAGTTTACATCCCGCGATGCTCATATGGGTGCCCATTCCAGGCGCAGTGATATGGAATGTTTGGGCTACAACCTGCTATACTGGTCACAAGGCTACTTGCCGTGGAAAGAGGCGGCCACAAATCAACAGCAAGAGAAAGTACATCGGGCCAAGGAGTACCTAATGACCGATGTACGCGAAATGTTGAGGCAAATATATGGCAAACAGGTGCCCAAATATCTGGGCGAATATTTACATTTAGTGGGCCAGCTTAATTATCACGAACGTCCCGATTACAGTCGCTACAGGCGTCTTTTCGAACGGGAATACGAACAGCTGGGCTATTCTCTGGCCGAGATGCAACTACAAATGTCGGAAATTCAACGTACCTGTGTACGCGTCAAAGAAGAAATTGAAAACAAAAATGACTTCTTTGACATGAATCGAGCAAATGGGGGGGTATTCAATTTGGCCTATAGTGTTATGCATTCAGCGGTTGGAGGTACACCCTTCCATGAACGTACCCTCTCAAATCGTGTTTCACCCAAAAACTTACGTTCCAAATCTGATAAAAAGGAGGCACCGAATAAGAAAAAGTTCTCATGGACCGAGATACTGTCACAGGATCCTGATCTAATAGCCCGTGAAAGGGCGGAACGTGAATTCGATCGTGAAGAGGAACTAAGTGATGTTCAACAGGATGTGATAAGGCGTTATGAAGGCAAGCCAACCTATGCCATACGTCAGGTTCTAAACAGAATGGGTTGTGCCGTTGATGAGTATGAAAAGCAAAGGGATGAAGAGCTGATGGCGAGGCATAAAAAGAAGGGTAAACAAAACAAGGATGAGGTAAGTCAAACTTTTTTATTGGCTATTTGTGTTATTTTATTTATTGAAAAAAAAATGTTTATAGCAACAAAACGACATTGAAATGGATGAATGTGATGGCGCTGAAAATTGTGAACCCATGGATGTTGATGATGAAAGTGAAGAGGGCGAAACAGATGCTACGGAAAATTCAGAACAGCTACAATCAACGAATTCGCGGCGCCAGAAAGCCAGCGGCCGAGTACGCAGCAACACCACCAGTACTAAAAGAACAAAGGCATCCCGAAAATTAATACTGAAAACGCCAAATAGTTTGCAATCGTCGGAAACGGCCTCAGACGCAACAAAAACGGGGAAAAGAACAACGCGTAAAAAATATGCCAGCAGCAGCAAGGTGAAATTAATGTCTCCAACAAATTCTACACCCGTATCATCAATAGCAGCCACAACGGAGACGACTACTTCAAAGACGTCCACCAAGTCAGCGGCAAAGTCAACAACTAAACGTGGCAGTGCCATGACCAAAAGCAGTCGCAAAACTGCTCCAGCAGCTGCTTCTGCCGCTGGTGAGGTAGAACAACACGAACAATCTTCGAATACAAAGCGGGAACGTCGCACCAGGCGGTGTCTACTCAAGACTGATCAAGATGGTCTATTAGATGATGATTCGAATTCCAATTACACACCGGAGGGTTATATGTGGAAGGGGGGTGGTGGCAATCACACAGAAAGTGTTTACACACGTAATTGTCGAAAATGATTTATTCAATGGAAGAAAAGTAAACAAGGATATTTCCACAATAAATCATCATCAGCACTAGCAGTGATGTCCTTAATTTCCAAATCCGTTAGACATTGTTCGAAACATATTTTTTGTTTTTAATTATAATTTATAAAATATTTCCATATATGATTTTGGAAAATAGATTTATTTTGCGGTTAACTATTGGAAGTTAAGAAGTATTGTGCAGGATTTGCCCCCATTTTTAAGTTTTATTAAATGAACAAAAATATATTACAAAACAAATTAAATATATATAAAAAGAAAAAATAGAAAACAAAAAACATTTGTTAACGTAAGTTCGTCGCGTATACAGTAACTAATGAGAACAACAACCACAAAAACAAATTACAGAAAAAGTATTAAGTATATTTAGAAGCTAATTACTATGCTTTATAAATATGCGAAATAATTTCGTTATAATAAAAACAAAATAATGAATGTATTTTAAATTCAGAAATAATAAGAAGTAAAAAACCCAAGTAAAACAACATTGCTTTACTCTCAATAAGTATGATGATGCTCTTAAGAAAAAAACAAACAGAAAAAAACCATACCATAATATGGCATGTATTCAAATAAAAAAACAAAATGAATAACTTTAATTTTCAATACAAGATATGAAAAAAAAATATTCAATAATAAAAATATACAACTAGTTAATAAAACTTCTAAAATAAAACAAAAAAACACTTAGTAAATATATAGAATAAAAAAACAAACACATTCATACAATGACATTGAATCTTATTGAACTACACACACACACACACACATTTAAAACTCACATAAAAAATAATAATTATCAAACAGAAACGGAAAGTGAATTATAAATTAAATGAAAACTAAAAATTGCCACATTAAAAAATGAATTTTATGTTTGCTATATATGAAATTGTATTTATTAATTTTTGTCTTATATAACAAAAAATCACATTTGTTTTGTTTTTATTTTTTTTACTATTACCAATATTGAATTCAATTCATAACAATTATTATTATATTTAAAAACAAATTAGTCAAATCAAAATGAATATTCATGCAAGAAGAAAGAGAAAACAAAATAAACCCGCCCCCTATAACTGATTTTCCTTCCTCCCATCCTTCACTATTTTCACAAGATTTTACTGTGCCGCATAAAAATCACAAACCACCAATCCCCATATTTTTCATTCAATCATATATTATTATTATTATTTTTGTTAAGCTCTTATGTTAATTTTATTATTTTTTAAACATTTTTTTATCCCTTGTGTCAGTTATTAGTAATATTATATAATACATATGAAATAATAATTTTTATTTTTTTAATATCACGTTTTTCTTTTTATCCCTATTTCTTTGTGGATTATTTGTGTTTAAGTAGTATTAGAGTTGTATCTATTTGAAAATAATGATAATCGTATAAGAATACAAAAACAAATATAAATTAAAAAAAAAAACATAATAAAAAAATCATTAAATTAGGCTATACAGAAGAAACACTGTCTCTCGTAAGCAAAAACAAATTATCTTTAAAATACAAGAAAAGAAAATCCTTGAAACCACAAAATCAAATAAAAAAATATATTAAAATGTAAAACAGAAAACGAGTTTATTTTTAAGGTAGTAGCAAACGTTGGCATGCAGTGGAGAAATTTGCAAACATAAAAATAAGTTGCAACGGGTTGTGTACAAATGACGAGTGTCAGAACTTCTAGTGTCATTAAGGCATCCAAGATGTCAATAGCGAACTCCAAGGCCATAAACGGCAATAAATTTCCTAAACCAATATCCTCCAACAATTTCAAAAAGTTAGAGATATTTCTTCGAGGTATGGGGGTGGGAACTGCATCTCTCCAAAACTTCAGCAATAGACAGATAATCAGCCTTATTCTGGATATTGGCTGGGAGATATCTCGCACATACAAAAATTTTCGCTTTCACATTCTCGCCTCATTCTGAATGAATAGGGAGACGCAAAAAATGCGAGATGCGGATTCGAGTTTTCGAAAATGGTGGTTGAAAAAAAGATTCGTGTTGCCATATTATAATTTAAGTTGTAATGTGTGTTGCCATATTGTAATTAAAGTTGTAATGTGTGTTGCCCCATTGTAATTTAATTGTGTAATATTTTTCAATATTTTATTTATTGATTATTTTATTAAAAATTGTTACTTGTTATTGTGGTTTAAACTTTATAACAATATAAATGTGAAATATCAAGAATCCGCTTTATAAATGCTTTGTAATTAAAAGAAAATTAATTAAAGTTTGAAAATATGGCAACCTACAATATGACATGTGAAACTGCTGTTCATTGTTTTGATGCATTTTGGTACAACAACTACAATAGATTACAAATAAAAGAAAATTTTTTTTATGATGGGAAAAACACAGGCACATAATTGTGTGCCTTTTTATTTAATTTCGATATTTTATCTCTCCAAATTCTTAAAGTGGCCTGTTATGCTCCTACTCCTTTATTTCTTCCTTCAAATAATGCAAACGATAATTTTGAAAAAAAAATATTTTTTTTTTTGTTTCATAATTTTTATTTAAGGTTTTCACTGTTAAGCGGCTCATTAGGGAAATTTTGTTTTTCTATAATTTTTTTCTTGAGATACAGATCCTCACCCAAAATATCTGTTTTTCGCCTCCAAAATGCATCAAACTCGACTTAAATATTCATTATTACCTTTATACATTCCTTGGCAATATTTGGTTCAGTATGCATCATTATCAGTAGGATTTCCAAAGGCATTTTATTTGCTGTTTTCCAGATAAATATTTGCTTACTATCATTTATAATATTCTAAATCGTCATAGAATAAGTATTGTGTTAATATTTTTCGTAAAAATATTTATTACTTATGTTTTTGTAGTCAACTCACTTTGAATTTATTAGCGAAAAAATTCGCACAAAATTTCATCTCATTCTCCTACTCCCTGTAATCCAGAATACATAATTTTTCCCCAAAGCGGATTTTTTCGCTTTCGAACTTCATTCAGAATAAGGCGAAAGCGAGAATGCGAAAAAATTCACACAAAAATGTTGTTCAGAATAAGACGAAGGGGAAGAGCGAGTAAATTCACGTGGAATTGACATCCAGAATAAGGCTGAATATTCTCAAAGATTTTTTATAAACATTCATCTTCCCAAAGGCCCTGTATATTATTCGCAGATTTTGAAAAACACGAGTCTTTAGCAAGGATGTAGCGATTAATGCTAAATGGATGAAAGTCTACCGAAATTTTCTACAGATAGAACTTCTTCCGGGAGCGCAATCTAAAATTATCCACTGCAAAGTCTACTGTGTCACTTTTCACTTTCTGGACTCGAGAAGTCAATCTAGAAATTGACATTTCCGTTGAAGGTAGGCGCATCCCCACCGTCCACAATCCGAAAATCTTTGGGGTGGTCTTCAATAACCTCCTTCATTTCTCCCCGCATTCCAATTACATCAACCAGAAGCTGAAATCTATGAATAAAGTTCTAAAAGCATTGGCTGGCACCTCCTGGGGCCATCCTAAAATATGCTGCACCAGTCTTGACTTCTTTCCTTAGTGACACACAATGGATATCCTTGCAAACAACCCAAACTAATGCACTCCGAATTACAACCGGCTGTGTCCAGATGACGAACGTCGATCACCTCAATGAGGAGACCAGAATGCTGTCAGTTAAAATACAGCAATGTTCTCAACTCGTATCGAGAACGCATTGTCCCCGGAACCATAAACAGGTGTCCCTCATGCCAGCAAAGCCCTTACAAACCATCTATTCAATTGTCCGTCCGAGCCTACAAGTCTATTGCCTATAGACTTAAGGACGAAGAATGATTAAAATACGCTCTTTATCACGAACGCTCACGGCGAGAATTCGAATGTTTTTCAATTTATCGCGATTGATAAAGTTACAATGAGAATGTTCGCATTGTACGAAAAATTCACGAACGATAAACTTTCGCTGCAAACGTCGTCGATTCGTTCTTTCGCGAGCATTTGTTGCTGAAGAACAATCTTTTGAAAAACTCAAAAAACAAAATATTATAGCGGGGTTTTACACTGTTGGTGATTGGGATTGGTGACGAGAGTTTTTCTCTCTCTCGTTGGTAAATTAAGAGTAATTTTTGCGCACCCTGCTAATGGGTAAAGCCAATAGAGGTGGCACAATTTCTCCGGCTACCCTTTTCAAATCCGATTTCATAATAATTAATATATTTTCCTTCTTCTGTTTTTTTATATCATTTCCTGGAAAGAACTTTCATCAACAGCCAACCTGTTACAAAAACAACAGATAGAACTTTCACAAGACGTTCATTTAAAGAACACGGGGCTCTATGGTTAGGTTTTTACTCACTTAGGTGGCTTGCGACAGAAAGGTTGTCCATAGGCCGAGCTTAAAAAAGATTTATGGTGCGCATGTCATCCAATTTCCGAGATGTTGTCATCTACTTCATCTTTCCATCGGACTAGTGGCCTTCCCCTCCTGCGTGAATCATCACTTAGCTCGCTTTTATATGCCTTTTGAGTGGGGTTATCCTCATCCATTCTCACAACATGGCCTAGCCAACTCGATCCGTCTATATCGATGTCCGAGAATATATGGTATAGCTCATGGTTCATTCGACGGCGATATTCTCGTCGACGCAGATTGGAGCATTTTCCTCTCAAACACTCCAAGAGCTGTCTCATCTGCTTGCGCAAGTACCCATGCTTCAGATCCATACAACAGCACGGGTAATATCAGCGTCTTGTAGAGCGTGAGTTTTGTCTAGCGAGAGGTGGCCTTGCTTTTGAGTTGCCTACTCAGATCATAGTAGCGTCTGTTGACCAACACTATTCTCCTCAGGATTTCAAAGCTTATTATTATTAGTTTTTTTTATGGCGATACCGAGGTAGTTCTAAAGTTCCACAGTTGGTCCAAGTCCACTGGACGTTTTGCGCGTTCATACCATCGGCTTGGTCGCCATTTACTGCCAGTCCCACTTTGACAGACTCCTTCTCAATTCGATCAAAGGTGACTGTTTACGCTCGCAATGTTCGATCCATTATGTCAATGTCGTCGGCGTAGGCGAGTAACACATGCTGTTTGGTGTACAGAGTGCCATTTCTGTTCACATTTGCATCTCGTATGACCTTTTCCAGCAGGATGTTAAACAGGTCGAATGCGGATTTATAGTCGACGAATAGGTGGAATGGAATTTTCGTGGGTCATTCCCAGGATTTGGCGCATAGTGTAAATACGGTCAATTGTGGATTTTTCAGGTATGAAGCCGCATTGGTATGGTCCAATAATGTCATTGGCCATTTGATTCAGTCGTTCACGCTGGATAGCACTTTATATCCGATGGGGAGAAGACTAATTCCTATATATATTTGGCACACATCGCCTCCTTTTTTGTGCGTACTAATCAGCTGGTGAATGCTCCTGACCTGCATCTGACCACCGGTCTTGAATAGTTCGGCTGGTAATCCATCGCAACCTGCTGCTTTATTGTTCTTCAGCCGATTAATTGCTACTCTGACCTTATCTTGACTAGGTGGTATACAATCTATACCGACATCTCTTATTGGTTCTGGGGTCGCTTTTTCACCGCAACTTCTTGTTTCAAATAGCTTTTTAAAATGCTCCTTGAAGATCCTCAATACGCTATCTAGTTAGATAACCATCCATTGAAATAAATTATAAAAAATATTGTCTTCAAGGCAACTGCAGATAGATATAGGGTATTGTAAAAATCCTCTTTACTGATAATCTCCCACTAGCTGTTGAGGCGTTGATATATATATATATATATTAATTGAATTCCACACATCGCCATAGACTGACACTTGATACATCCCTAATCCTGACCAAGTTCCCTATATACTTCAACAGAACTAAATTCACCTGCAGGTCTTCTCTAGACAGAATGCAAATAATAGGTCCCAAATTAAATCTTACCTCCAAAATGTGTTCCACAAAGGGTATTCTCCTTATTAATTGCAGTAAACGTACTTCAGCACAACCAAAATCTACAATCTATAAAAAAAACAGGGAGACAGATAACAATGTCAATCAATGCTATGAACTTTTTACCTAAATTCTCATACATCATCTGACAACTGTTCGGTACGTACCTTTTTCAATGGCACCTTCCAACATGGATCTTCTATAATACGTACTGTTGTGCTATATCGTTGTTCATAAACGGGTGGATCAAATTTGATTTGTCCATCGGCAGTTATATAGGTTTTGGTGATGAGACCACCATTTGGCAAACGATATGAAAACATATCGTTGATTGTTACTGTTGTTCTTCTTCTTGTTTCTTAGATTTGGGGAAGAACAAATATACAATTTACTTGAAGAACTTGAGAGTGAGTCCCTCAAATGAAAATGGGAAGTGGCGAAATTTAGATAAAAATCAAATCGAAGAAAAAAAGAAAAGAAAAAGAAAAAATAAACTATGCACTATTCACTGAATGGAACTCTTTGAACAGATTTATTCACAGAATGGGACAGTGAATAGCACGATGAGTAATCATTCTGCAGTGAATAGAACGATAAGTAATCATTTTGCAGTGGATAGCAAGACGACGAAATACGTGTTTTAATAAAACGTATAGTTGATTTGAATAACGCATTTACATACGCACTTTATATGATGTGGATTTACGAAATCCTGAAAATAAATTAAAGTTATTTGCACTTGTTTTGAGGGCTTAAGTTGAGTTTAGGGGCTCATCTCCGATTTTTCTGAAATTTTTACCACAGGTAGATCTCGTCTCCCTGATCACGAAAATATATGACATGGGAGAACCCATATTTCCCGAGATATGGACCTCCGAAGTTCAGGAATTCATATGCTCATAACTTGGACATTTATGGGCCGATAATGGTAATATTGACGGATATTTAGAGAAACATGTTTATATATGAAAAAATTTGATATAAAGGAAAATTTCCGCCTGTCCATAGGAGAAAGTCTTAAATCCACGGAAATATAATGTGTACGATTTACAATCATACCAATATTACCTTCACCGATTCATAAATAACGAAGTTATGAGCATAGGAATTTCGGAACTTTAGAGATCCATATCTCGGGAATTATGGACTTCCCCCATGAAAGTCATATATTTTCGTGATCAGGGAGACGAGGTCTATCTGTGACAAAAATTTCAGAAAAATCGAAGATGAGCCCCTAAACTCGACTTGTTCCCAGAAATGGCACTCTGTATACCAAACAACACGAAAATAATGTATTTTAATTCATTCGCGAGCGAATTTTTGCGCACCCTGGTGAGAATCTCTTTCTACAGTAATGCGGCAATGTGTGTTGCACTTAACTTACAATACGGCAACACGAATTTTTTTTCAACCAACATTTTCGAAAATTCGAATCCGCTTAGGGAAAGGAAACATTTTTCACAAGCGAGAACTCTCCCTAATAATGCTTAATATTTTAAAAGATAACTTCGTTTTTGCCTATATCGTATGCCATGTAAAAATTATAGTTCTTAGTTTAATAAAAAAAATAAAAAACATTTAATTTTGTTATATATTTATTTATAATATATTTTAAAATGTAGTTTTTATACATTAATATTCATTTCATTTAATTTTTGTGTTGATTTCACGAACTTCCATAATCTGAAATCACGAACTTTCTGAAAAAAAAAAACTTAAATAAGTATCATAATTTTACAAGATAGATTACAAATTGTAAATAAAATAATATTTATATCAGTTTAGTTCTATCATCAAAATATTAATCTTATGACAGGGATAACTAAAAGCTCATCATTGCCTTTACAACAGAATGTGATACAACAAAAACAGAAAATATTTATAGTTACCTTTTTAAAGATTGCTGTTGATTCTACATCATATTTTATGTTATGGCATTTGGATGGAAGCTGTAAAGAAATAACTACAATTAGTTACATTTCAAAAAAAGAAAAAATATAATTATTTTAGTTATAAATGTATCAGACGAAGGTAATCAACATAGTGTGTAATTCAGTTATATGCTTGTCTACTGTAAATTATCATCATTATATTTTTTAGCTAATATGTAACCAACGCATTGCAGTACTGACCTTTCATTTTGTCAACAAATTTATAATTTGAAGAGACTGGAATAGTTTCTTGAGCTGATTATATAACTGAAATTATAAAATAAAAAATATATTCGATTAGTTAAATTTATTGAATGTTTTTATAACAACATTTTGTTTGTTACTAATGTTTCAGAAAAATAAATAACCAATCCGCACAACATCTCAGACTGGGGCGGTAACAATGACATCATTTAAAATTTTATAAGAAATTATAACTAGTAGTTTACTTTTTTGTATCAATACTAACCTTTAATGAAATTATATGAATCTGCAGGCACGAGATTTGTAAACAACCCAACGTTATTCAATCTGAAAGTAAAGAGAAGATGTATAGAAAAATTCATTAGTAAAAAAGTAAAACACACATTTAAATGTTTAACATTATGTCTTATTGGATATATAATCAGATTTAATTAACCAATCAGCACTGTTATATTCAGACTGGGGCGGTATACAAACACATCATAATATATTTCGATTTTTTCCTATAAATTTTCAATTCAATTTATTTTATAAACGATTATGTAGCCCAAAGGCCTAGAGCGATTCAAAAAGCCACAAAACAACAATTTTATATTCAAATTTTAATTTATTTCGTATACGAGAATCTAGCCCAAAAAAAAAACAAAAGATTTCAAAACTAAAATTTGAGACGTTTCAATTTTTCTCAGCAAATCTATACACACTTAAGATATATTCATGGTACAATTATACAAGGTCGGGTAGCTTTTGTCAGAAAGGAGAAAATACACCTCTACCTTATGGGTAATAATGTCAGAATAAATGATAACAAATGCAACAAGTCGTTCTGGTTCATTTGACATATTTTTAACATTTTACCAAAAACGGGAAAAATGAATGGAATGTCAGGTTTACTTTTCAAAATCGAGTTGGGGATATGATTTACATTTTGATTCATTCATAAATCATATATTTCTTCTTACAAATGTTGTAAAATTCATCCTCAAACAAAACGATTTTTGAATATATTTTTTTATATTTTTCAAAGCATTACACACACAGTTACACATTTTGTATATGAATTTGGCATAACAAGCCACTGTATGAAAAAATTTTAATTTATAATGTGCTATGGCCTACCTTGAATAATTGTACCATGGGTATATTTAATTTTTAAATTAACTATAACATTGCCTTTAAATCATACTAATGTATTGAATGTTAATTTTTTTTTATATTTTCCATATATCATGTTTCGTTCCTCAATTTTTTGTAAACCCAATTAAAATCGTTTGCAAAATGCAGACGTACCTTATTTTAAATAGGTTTCTTCTCTGCATGCCACATGTAGTTTAACGTTCCACAAATATAGATTCCATATCGATCCCAGCAAACTGAAACAAAGCAAATAAGATAGTGATAAATAAATAATACTAATAATGGAGATATATTTTACAATTTTTCTAGTAGGCAATTTCAGTGTATAGGTATCATCAAGATATTCTTTATGACAGGGATAACTAAAAGCTCATCATTGCCTGATAGAGAAAATGTAATACGCCAAAATTAAATACCAACCTTTTGTTTGTATTGGAACACTTTGGAAATGAAATCACGTGTTTTCTTGGGAAATGATCTGAAATAAAACAAACACGTGTTAATATAAAAGAATTATTTTCAATATTTTTGTGTCGATTCATTTTGTTTTTTATCTAATAAATCAGACGAAAAGTAATCAACACAATATAATTCTGTTATATGCTTGTCTACTATAAATATCATCATAAAATAAATAAAAAAACATAAAATAAATTAAAATACATACCTTTTTTTAATAGGAATACGGTCAAAAATTTTCCATGTATATGAAGTATTTTGGGGAGTCGTCAAATCAGTATCCTGCAAATATGAAAAAATAAATTATTAATAATTTATGTTGAAAATAAATAAAAGTTACCCAGTATTTCTAATGTGTATTTTGAAATCAGTAGATAAAAACCAATCAACACCAAATATGTCAGACTGGGGCGGTATAGAAAGCATCATGTACTCAAAAATTGACGACTTTTTCTCAGATAATTTCTGATTCAAAAACACCAAAATAAGACTACATACCTCGGTGATCCGTTGGAAGCATTGTCAGCTTTAAGTTAAATCAAATACTGGAGATAACGTCACCTACAAAAAGGAAGCAAATTTAGTATTAAATGTTATTTTCCGTTAACAAATAAATTATTATGTATTATTGTAATTGATATCAGTGAGAAAAACCAATCAACACCAAATATGTCAGACTGGGGCGGTATAGAAAAGCATCATGTACTCAAAATTAGATCAGATTGTATCTGGTCATAAATTAAAATAAAAGACTACATACATTATTGCTTCGTTGGAAACATTTTCAGCTATCAGGTAAGCTAAATGTAAAGGGATACATCACCTACAAAAAAGAAACAAACAAATTATTAGATTTCTATTCTTATTTCTTTAACAAACAAATCATGTGTATAATTGTAATTGATATCAGAAAAAAAAACCAATCAACACCAAATATGTCAGACTGGGGCGGTATAGAAAAGCATCATGTAAAAAAGATGTATACAAATTTTAGTTGATTAATTTTTCAAAAAATAACTTACCACAATGTTCCCATTAGTACAAGCAAACACAGCATGTTTTGACCACGGAGGATTGTGTCTAAATCCTAAAAAAGAAAAACAAAACATTAGTTAACCAAATCAAGTAATGAAAAAAAAAAAAATTAATAGCAACGAAGAAATATATTTTTTCAGTTTAGTTGTATCATCAAGACATTCTTTATGACAGGGATAACTAAAAGCTCATCATTGCCTTTAAACATTTTTTATTAAGATATTACTTTACACACCTTTTCCCATTATAACGGGCAACCATATTCTGCGATAGTTACATCAGTGTTAAACTGAAAAATCTAAAATAAAATTTACAAAACAGTAAATTAATTTAATTTATTTTTTGCACATTCGATTAACACAATTGTGTTTAAAGAAAATAGATCAGACGAAAGTAATCAACAAATAGTGTTAATTAAAACACTATTCAGGTATATGCTTGTCTACTTTTGAATTATCATCATAAACTATTTTCTTAAATACCATTTTAAAACAAATGCGAAGCTTACCTTTACAGATGGGGTTTTCAATTCCAAGTAGCATTTCACTAAAAAATGCTATGATTTATCATTCACGTGGCCTCAGGTTTTTCCACTTCTTTATTTTTTCCACAATATTGAGTTACAACGTGCTGCATCTCTCACGTTTAATTGTACAAGAACGGAAATGAGATATTAGGGAGATGTAAGTCGACTTTTGACTAATCGTTTTAGGAAGTGTTTAGAAATAATTGTCAATGCATTAGGAGCACAGCAATGCATTTTTACATGTCTTAAGCTTAAACATGGACGTATATTAATTGGTGATATCGCATTTAAACAATGGCACTATTATTCAAGATAGGTCATAGCAACTATAACAAAATATATACGAGAATCGATTTGTTTGAAGATGAATTTTACAACATTTGTAAGAAGAAATGTATGATTTGTGAATGAATCAATATGTAAATCATACACCCAATTTGATTTTAAAAAGAAAACCTAATATTCCATTAAATTTTGAAGTTATTTGTTAAAATTTTAATTCAATTTCAATTTCTTTTTTTATAGCGAGTAATATAGATAATAGTTAAGAAAACATATAATATATATACAAGAGGTTAAGAATTTAAAATCCCTTTTCTACTTTATAATTATGTTTATTTTTATAACAATGTTGGGTATGATAGTTAATATTTAATATTACAGGAAAATTTCGCAAAAAAACTCTCTAATTAGTTATGCATGGTATAATAATAGAAGGTAACAGCAAGTGTTGTTGTACAAAAAACGATACAACAACCACATGGAAATTTGTTGTTGTAAGTTCTACTAGTGTCAACTCAATTGACAGAAAAATGTAAACAAACAAACAAATTATCATCAAATTATTTTTATTTTGAAAATGAAATATTTTCGAATCCTCACAATAAAAATTGAAAAACATGAATGAAAATCTATCAAATTTATATTTCTATGGCTTCCACATATTTCCTATAATTGAGCCATTGCCATATATATGTGTAACACATATGAAAATGCAGGGAATAGCGAGTTGTTCCTTGAAGAAAGACTTGCTTTCTCAAACTTTACCAGCAGGCAGATTGAGTAAGTTGAATTCGGGAGCACATTTAATAAAGAACAATTACAAATTGAATGCGTTCCCAATTTTCCTGTTGGGTGATTTTTAAGAACATAATTTGTCAAATTCATATTGACACTAGTCTTACGTTGGAATCAAATCAGCTGGGACTTGCTGTTACCTTTTATAATTGTACCATGTTAGTTATGGGAGAAGAAGAATACATTAAGTAGATAAAATTACAATGGATTTAGTTCATTAATATGTTGATATTGGGACATTTGACATCTCAAAATGAAATTTTCAGTCAGCCTCTTAACCTTCTGCTGAACAAGCCTAAAACTCGTCAAATGGTGTAGTCGTTTCGTGGAATATAACCATGGAAGGTTATATATGATTTTGAGAATCTTGTTCTGGCAGATTTGCAGTTTTTTAATGTGACATTTAGCTGAAGACGACCACACTGGAGCTCCATAAAATATCACAGGAAGGAAAATACCTTAATAAATAAAGATTTTATTTTCTATATTTAGTTCCGGTTTATTAATGGATACATCATTCTTGTAATTTTATTGATTTTGTCAACAATGTGAGGAATGTGGCTCTTGAAATTTATTCGAGTATCAAGGATTACTCCAAGATACTTTACATTACTCTTCCATATGACCTTATTGTGAAAATGTAATGGTCGCTGAGGAATAAAGCTTGTGCAACGTTTCCTTGTGAAATATATCGCTTCAGTTTTCTCATTGTTTAGAAGAATTTTCCATTTTGAAAAATAATTGCTTAACTCCAGTAACGCTGCTTCTAGGGAAACAATTATATTATTACTAAAACAGACTGAACAAAGAATTGAAGTATTATCAGCAAACAGCGAGACAGTACAGCCTTGTAATTTGGGAATGTCTGACGTATAAATGTTGTACAGTATGGGAGAAAGACAAGATCCTTGAGGGCAACCTCCTTTCAGAGTAACATGAGCCGATTGAGACAAAGAATGAACGTTCACGTAAAAAACTCATTATTATTTTAATTATTTCTATGGGAAAGTTTAGCTTGTAAATCTTGTAAATGAGGCCATTATGCCAAACGGAATCGAAGGCTGATTTAATGTCGAGTAGAACCATTCCGGTGACATTGCCAGAGGAGAAGTTATCGTGAACAATATCCCTTATTTTTAACAAAGGTTGTGATGTGTTGTGTTCCTTTCTAAATCCAAATTGTTGTGGAGGAATAATGTTGTGCCGATCAATAAATTGTAAGATTTTATCTTTTATGATTTTTTCATACACCTTACTTAAGGAAGAAAGTAAGTTGATTGGTCTATAATCCGATGTCGAATCTCCAGTTTTGTTTGCTTTTGGTATTGGTATAATTTTAGAGCACTTCCATGTATGAGGGAAATAACATAAACTTAAGCAAGAATTTAAGATGAATGATAAATATTTAACTCCATTTAAGGGCAGGTTTTTCAATCATAAGTTATTTATATCATCGTAGCCAGGAGCTTTTTAGTTTTTTAGTTGTTTTAATAAATTGCCAATTTCATCCGAATTTGCTAAAAACATATTGGAGACTCTGCCATTAATTTGTTCAACCTCACAAACACATTTATTTACCTCTTCTATAGTCATTATATCGCTCAAGTGATTCGACAAAGAGTGATTATTTTGAAAATGCTCTGCTAAAATATTGCATTTTCTTAAGATGTATAATATGCAGTGTTATTATATAAGATTGTAGGAATTTGTTTGTTTTTTCTTTTCAAAACTTTAGAGATGTTCCAAAATGGTTTAGATCCTTTGTCTAATTTCGATAGGATTTCATTCCACGATTTATTCCTGTGATTTGTCATTTCTTCCTTAATTATTTTGTTAAGCCTGTTCATTTGATATCGATCATCTGCATCACGAAAACGTTTAAAATTTCTGCAATATACATTGGTCAACAGCATATTTTATAATTCGAGTAAAACTCTCCAATGTTGAATCAATTTGATTTTCCTCTATGGGGGTATTTTCGGAGAAAGATGTAGGTATATTCCTCTTAATATACTGACGATACTTGTTCCAATCCGCTTTCTTGTAGTTATGAAAATGATTTTCTCTTGATGTCACACTAAACCCAACTTTACAAAATAGGAGTAGGTTATTGGAGCCGAGGTTGTTTAATGTTTTAACTTGTCGAACAAGTTGAGACGAATTTGTTATGTACAGATCAAGATTTGACGGTTGTCTTTGTGATCAGCGGGAATGTATGAACAATCAAGTGAAAATAAAATTTGTACGTTATTAAGTTGAAGTTTTTCATAGAGAATATTTCCCCATGTATTGCTTCTATTACAGCCCCAGTACGCATGCCTCGAATTAAAATCACCTCCGATTATAAATTTGTTGCGTGTGGCGATGAATTTTCTCAGGTCGGAGGAAAAGCAAACTTTTTTTGATGCGAGATTTCTATTGCCTCCTGGGAAATAACAGGAGTAAATATCTAGAGCATGGTTGCCGGAAAAACTCGTATACCAATATTTTCAATTAAAGAGGTATTTACACTAGGCAATAAACGGTGTTCTATACCTTTTTTGACTAGAATAGCAACTCCACCACGTCTTCGATCTTGACGGTCTTTTCTGTAGCATGTAAAATTTCGGTTCTTAACCGAACAACTACTGTTTAGCCATGTCTCGTTAAGCAGACAGATATTAATATTTTGGGTTTCCAGAAAATAAAATAGTTCATTAAGTTTGCTTCGAGCACCTCTCGCATTCCATGAAACTATATTTAATTGGGTAATACTCAATACAAAAATTTAAAAGCCAAAGAAGTAATAACTTCAAATTGATCTGCCTTTGACTTGCACTTGCTTAAATTTGAAATTAACTCAACGGTTAAATTTTTCATTTCTTCTAAAGAAAATAATGTATTTTGCTGATTTTGTTGAGGTATATTCCATCCGATGGAACGTGGAACTTCTTGATTAAGCGTGTTTGGGAACATATTATTGTAATTTGCACTGTTATTGTGTTGTACCGTTGGCCTAGTTTGACGTCTCGGCTGAAATTTCTGCCTAATTTCTAAGAACTTCTTTCTTGTAGGACAATCCAAAAAAGTTGATTTGTGCGGACCAAAGCAGTTAGTCTGCTTTTCCACAGGCAGATTTTTATTTGGCAAATTTTTTGTTTTCTCTTTTGAAATTTTCGCTTGCTTTTCCATTAGCAAATTTTTCTTTGCCAAATTTGCGAATCAAAATACAAAAGAAAGAAAATAAAAGTCAAAAGTGTTTGCATTTTAAAGATTTTTTTTTAATATTTCATTTATTTTTTATATATTTTATTATATAAATTGCAAAAATTAAAAATTAAATTTCACTTGCACTAATTAAAGCAACAGGTTTGTAAACAAAAGCCGGCTGTGTGTCAGTAAAACGAATAGGTTCAAAAGGAAATGTCAACAAAATTGTTTTCAACAAACAGAGCAAAGCTGAATTTGCGTGTACGGCAAATTCTGAACAGGCAAATTTTTGTTTTTCTTCCTCGCACCCCTCTCGCCTACAAACTCAGTATTTGCCAAATAAAAATTTGCCAGTGGAAAAGCAGACTTAGCACATTTTTCTATTAAAACTTTACAATCAGAAGCAGGGTTACCGTTGTGCGACTAAAGTCGCAATTTGCAACCTTTTTGATGACTTGTGACTATATGTGCAACTTTTTTATTATCTTCTAATTTTGCCACTTTTTAAACTTTGTGACCTTTTTGCTCCTTTCTTATTGTTCAACAATATAAGTTCTATTCTTTTTTATTTGGTAATGCATTATATTGTACTGGATTTAGTGTACAGTATTTCACATATATGTCAAATAAATCCTCATAGATGAGGTTAGCCCGGTAAATATAATCAGTTTCTGAGTCGACTTTGCATGTCCGTCCGTCTGTCTGCCCATGTTAAATTGTATCATATCAAACCTGACACGATTCAAAAGAGAAAATTGCAAAAAGTAAATGAACGACATCTAGTAAAAAGGTTGTATCGGCGCAGTTGATTAAAACAACAAACAATTTGGCGCATACAAAAAAGCAGCATTTTTATTAGAAGAATGGAAAACAAGCTGATAATTTATATTGCGCTTTCTTCACCCATTTTAATTTTTAATGATACAAAATCAATATAAATTTCACAAAACAATAAATTTGCTTGAGAACGATGTTCTTTGTCTACAAAACATACGTACTGATTAAATATCAGCTGGTGGTACAAAAAAATTCTTACTGAGTAAATTTTTCCTTGTAAGAATTTGCAAATAGTACTCAGTAACACAACTGTCAAATCTGCCCTCTCAATTCACTCTCTTTTAGTGGACTTTTGGGTAAACGAACAACATTTTGTAATAATTTGTATAAATTATTGAGTAAAGGAACAAGCCTAATATGTCAAGTAATGCCATTTTTGACTGTCAACTCTTTTATCGATTACTGACTGCCCAACAAGCAAGTGTGTACTCGCCTTTAGTAGCGGCATTACTTGACATATTAAACGTCAAAAAAAACGTTTACCTTTACGGCATGGAAAAAATGTGTGTGTTTACGAGCATAATAACAACGGGAATGATATGGTCGTGCCTTTAATTTTCGAGATTATTTTGAATTAAAATGTGTTCCAATTCTTCAGCTCCATATCATAATTGAATGGATTGAATCTTAATGTAAAACAATAGATATCAATCGAGAATTAGAATTTGTTAACAATTATCGCGATAGCCAAAGAAGAAATTATTTGCGCGAAAAATGGCAGATTTTGATTTTAGTGACTTGAATTTGGATTTTTTGCAAAGCACACCACCGAAATCCGGTAACAATGTGGAAAAGGTTGTAAACACGACGCCAATACCCGGGAACAATCATTATGTGTATGTGCCAACAAAGGGAACAACTGGTAGCTCCAGCAGAAAACGCATGGAATGGGCCCAGAAGATCGCCAGCGCTGATCGCCTAATGAAGGAAATACAAAATCTGAAATGTGATAACTTACAATTACACAGCCAGCTCAAGGATTTCCAAACCACTGCACTAAATATTCAAAAACTCTATGCCGATGAAAAGCAACAGCACGAAATGAAAGCCAAAGCATTGGCAGAGCTGCAGAAGAAATATGAAAAGGTTGAAACCGATTTGGTGGTCAAGTCACTGCAATGTGATCAATTTGAAGCATCTCTGGAAGATCAAAAAGGTCGACCTCTGGATTACAATGAATTGGTTACAAAATACTTGCGGCTTATTCACCGATTGGATGCGGACGATTCATTAAAGCATTTCGTTGAACGCAACTTAGTGGAGGAACTAAAAGAATATTGTGCTAAATTCAAAATAAAATATCTTTCATCTCGGAATAGGCTTAATAGTCCTCCAAAGGCGTCTACTCGTATCAGAACACCGAAAATATCCAAACAAGATGCCTGCACACAATGTGATCCGATAATAGAAGAGAAACGGCCAGTGAAACCACCGGAGACACGGAATCAAAGTGTTCAGTGCTGTGTGGAGTTACGTACTCAGGGTACCCAACATATTAGCACCATGACTACGCGCAGCACCACAACATCATGTTTTATTAGTTATCGTAATGTGGGAACAAATTGTTCCGATTTGCAAACAACGTCACCCGCCATTGATGATATTCTACGCGAATTTACACCCTGGGGGAGCATATTATTGTAATTTGCACTGTTATTGTGTTGTACCGTTGGCCTAGTTTGACGTCTCGGCTGAAATTTCTGCCTAATTTCTAAGAACTTCTTTCTTGTAGGACAATCCAAAAAAGTTGATTTGTGCGGACCAAAGCAGTTAGTCTGCTTTTCCACAGGCAGATTTTTATTTGGCAAATTTTTTGTTTTCTCTTTTGAAATTTTCGCTTGCTTTTCCATTAGCAAATTTTTCTTTGCCAAATTTGCGAATCAAAATACAAAAGAAAGAAAATAAAAGTCAAAAGTGTTTGCATTTTAAAGATTTTTTTTTAATATTTCATTTATTTTTTATATATTTTATTATATAAATTGCAAAAATTAAAAATTAAATTTCACTTGCACTAATTAAAGCAACAGGTTTGTAAACAAAAGCCGGCTGTGTGTCAGTAAAACGAATAGGTTCAAAAGGAAATGTCAACAAAATTGTTTTCAACAAACAGAGCAAAGCTGAATTTGCGTGTACGGCAAATTCTGAACAGGCAAATTTTTGTTTTTCTTCCTCGCACCCCTCTCGCCTACAAACTCAGTATTTGCCAAATAAAAATTTGCCAGTGGAAAAGCAGACTTAGCACATTTTTCTATTAAAACTTTACAATCAGAAGCAGGGTTACCGTTGTGCGACTAAAGTCGCAATTTGCAACCTTTTTGATGACTTGTGACTATATGTGCAACTTTTTTATTATCTTCTAATTTTGCCACTTTTTAAACTTTGTGCGACCTTTTTGCTCCTTTCTTATTGTTCAACAATATAAGTTCTATTCTTTTTTATTTGGTAATGCATTATATTGTACTGGATTTAGTGTACAGTATTTCACATATATGTCAAATAAATCCTCATAGATGAGGTTAGCCCGGTAAATATAATCAGTTTCTGAGTCGACTTTGCATGTCCGTCCGTCTGTCTGCCCATGTTAAATTGTATCATATCAAACCTGACACGATTCAAAAGAGAAAATTGCAAAAAGTAAATGAACGACATCTAGTAAAAAGGTTGTATCGGCGCAGTTGATTAAAACAACAAACAATTTGGCGCATACAAAAAAGCAGCATTTTTATTAGAAGAATGGAAAACAAGCTGATAATTTATATTGCGCTTTCTTCACCCATTTTAATTTTTAATGATACAAAATCAATATAAATTTCACAAAACAATAAATTTGCTTGAGAACGATGTTCTTTGTCTACAAAACATACGTACTGATTAAATATCAGCTGGTGGTACAAAAAAATTCTTACTGAGTAAATTTTTCCTTGTAAGAATTTGCAAATAGTACTCAGTAACACAACTGTCAAATCTGCCCTCTCAATTCACTCTCTTTTAGTGGACTTTTGGGTAAACGAACAACATTTTGTAATAATTTGTATAAATTATTGAGTAAAGGAACAAGCCTAATATGTCAAGTAATGCCATTTTTGACTGTCAACTCTTTTATCGATTACTGACTGCCCAACAAGCAAGTGTGTACTCGCCTTTAGTAGCGGCATTACTTGACATATTAAACGTCAAAAAAAACGTTTACCTTTACGGCATGGAAAAAATGTGTGTGTTTACGAGCATAATAACAACGGGAATGATATGGTCGTGCCTTTAATTTTCGAGATTATTTTGAATTAAAATGTGTTCCAATTCTTCAGCTCCATATCATAATTGAATGGATTGAATCTTAATGTAAAACAATAGATATCAATCGAGAATTAGAATTTGTTAACAATTTTATCGCGATAGCCAAAGAAGAAATTATTTGCGCGAAAAATGGCAGATTTTGATTTTAGTGACTTGAATTTGGATTTTTTGCAAAGCACACCACCGAAATCCGGTAACAATGTGGAAAAGGTTGTAAACACGACGCCAATACCCGGGAACAATCATTATGTGTATGTGCCAACAAAGGGAACAACTGGTAGCTCCAGCAGAAAACGCATGGAATGGGCCCAGAAGATCGCCAGCGCTGATCGCCTAATGAAGGAAATACAAAATCTGAAATGTGATAACTTACAATTACACAGCCAGCTCAAGGATTTCCAAACCACTGCACTAAATATTCAAAAACTCTATGCCGATGAAAAGCAACAGCACGAAATGAAAGCCAAAGCATTGGCAGAGCTGCAGAAGAAATATGAAAAGGTTGAAACCGATTTGGTGGTCAAGTCACTGCAATGTGATCAATTTGAAGCATCTCTGGAAGATCAAAAAGGTCGACCTCTGGATTACAATGAATTGGTTACAAAATACTTGCGGCTTATTCACCGATTGGATGCGGACGATTCATTAAAGCATTTCGTTGAACGCAACTTAGTGGAGGAACTAAAAGAATATTGTGCTAAATTCAAAATAAAATATCTTTCATCTCGGAATAGGCTTAATAGTCCTCCAAAGGCGTCTACTCGTATCAGAACACCGAAAATATCCAAACAAGATGCCTGCACACAATGTGATCCGATAATAGAAGAGAAACGGCCAGTGAAACCACCGGAGACACGGAATCAAAGTGTTCAGTGCTGTGTGGAGTTACGTACTCAGGGTACCCAACATATTAGCACCATGACTACGCGCAGCACCACAACATCATGTTTTATTAGTTATCGTAATGTGGGAACAAATTGTTCCGATTTGCAAACAACGTCACCCGCCATTGATGATATTCTACGCGAATTTACACCCTGGCAAAATATTAATCCCGTGTCACCGTTAATAGATGTACAACAGGAAGTTAAACAGACGTGCAAAACAATTGGAACCTGTACATGGTTGTGTAACATAAGACGACCAATTGATTTTATACCGCGTAACAAAGCAAAAAGAAACGCAGCAGCATGTGGAATGTCTGCAGAAACAAATAGCACCGTCATAAAACAGGAAATGGTTACACCATCTCCATCGCCCACACCAAATGCTACCTCTAGCCAAAATGAAAACACTCCACCCGCCGCCGCCTCCGGCTCCGCCACATCTACTCTAGTTCCTTCGGCCACAACTAATATTTCAACGAATCCTTTATTAGTGTCTGCCATCAATTCCAATTCAATTTTAAATCATAGCAGTACTAGTAGTAGTAATATTAGTAGTGTAAATCCAACATTTCATGAACTTTGGCATATATTCGGTAGAATGGTATTGGGTTTATTGCATACAACAAATGGTAGTAGCAATGCAGGCATTGCTGCCGCCACCCAGGACTCAATTAATCAGCAACAATTTCACAATTGGTTAAGAGAAATCTATGATAGTTCAGTGTCTGCTGCAAGAGAAACCTCTGTCACAAATCAATCTTTATCCCAGCAAGAATTTAACAATAATACACGGTCACAACATCACAGATGTGAAGGTATGCATTATTATTGGATTGTATTTTCAATTTTTTAATTAATATTTATTATTTTATTTTTTTAATAGGCAGTAATACTCATAGTGTTGGTACAAGTCCTTTGCACTTTAATGAAAATTCTATTCTTACCTCAACGAATATTGTACGTCCGGAAGCAAGGAGAACAATTGCTACCAGCTTAGAGAGTGATGAAATGGAAATGGAAGCTTCGACTGCAGAAATTATCAATGAAGAAGGTAAAGAAACCAAGTTTTTTTATTTCGAAGCAAATATGTTATAAAAATTTATATAATTTTGAAAGTTTTTTTTGAATTTTTATTATTGGACTTCGATTTGTTGTAAATGGTTCAGAAAAGTACCAAAATTTATTCGGATTAACTCGAAAGTTTCCATATTATAAAAAGGCGTGGATTTTTAAAGAATACTTTAATGGACTTTTGAAAAAGGCGTGGATTTTTAAAGAATACTTTAATGGACTTTTGAAAAAGGCGTGGATTTTTAAAGAATACTTTAATGGACTTTTGAAAAAGGCGTGGATTTTTAATGAATGTTTTTAAGGACTTTCAAAAAAGGCGTGGATTTTTAAAGAATATTTTTAAGGACTTTTTAAAAAGGCGTGGATTTTTAAAGAATGTTTTTAAGGACTTTCAAAAAAGGCGTGGATTTTTAAAGAATATTTTTAAGGACTTTTTAAAAATCCGTGGATTTTTAAAGAATATTTTTAAGGACTTTTTAAAAATCCGTGGATTTTTAAATAATATTTTTAAGGACTTTTTAAAAAGATGAGGATTTTTAAATAGTATTTTTAAGGATTTTTTAAAATGATGAGGATTTTTAAAGAATATTATTAAGGACTTTTATCGCTCCACGTTTTTATATCGGTCCACGTTTAGGCATAGCTCCAATATAATGGTACCCCTCAATTTTGGGTATTTTAGGGTTCTTGAGCGCGGTTTTCAACTGAATTCGCTGAAATTTGGTCCATTGGGTTCTTATTGGGTACTTAAAAATTATTGGGTATAAAAAATATAAGTATTGGTCAACTTTTTTTTTGTAGCGCCCCATATAACGGTACCCTCTAATTTTCATTATATTGGGGGGTTTTGATCGTATTTTTCCACCGATTTGGTACTTTCAGTTCTTAAAAGGTGCCAAATCTTTCCACAAAAAAAAATTATGAATGTAGCCCTCATATATGGGTATTTGGAGTTCTTGACCGCGTTTTTCTACCGAATTCGCTGCAATTTGGTGTTTTGTAGTCGTATATGATACTAAATCTCCCCACCAAAGATTATTAATATTCTCGCCCTTTTTGGAGTAGTCCCCATATTACTCTCTTTTTTATATTAAAATAGTCATCTAATTTGTTCCGCGTTTTGGATTTGGTTCTAAGACTCTGTTGTAATCATTTCACCTGTGGAGGATATCGAGAAAAAAAAATAGAACGTAAGGTTCGATAATGAACTATATATGAACTATAACCCGCAAAGTTTGGATGAAATTAGCATTTTCTAAAACAAATTTGGTCCAAAGGATGTCAACCCTTATTTGCCATAAACTTGGGGTATAATTATCCATTAAAAATTTCTGAAATTTGTATTATAGTTTACATAATCGGTTTATAGAAATGTTGGTATAAGTGCACTTTTTGGTATGTTCCCTATATTCTAATTTTTAGTACTTGTCCGTATATCTATGGTGGAGGGTATCCAAAGTAACTTCGGGTAATGTGGACCAGGCGTCTAATGTGGACCACCCCCCCATATCTAAGAAAATGATTGAAACATGTCAATGCCGCCTTGATAAATGTTTTCCTAATTAGTGAAAACAAACATCAAGCTTGGTTTTTAATAATTAATTGCAAAGTTGAAAATTTAATAGTAGAAAATGTAGCTCAGATTGTAATAGTGTGATTTGAAAATTTTTTAGAACAATAGTCGAACACTTGGTTTTTCTCGAATATAAAGAAGTTATGTGGTTTTCTTGTTTTCTTTAACAAAAATATACGTTTAGCAGTAATTATAATCGGCGATTTTTAATTTTTATTCATTTTTGAAGCCGATAATTAATTATAAATAAAAAAATTCTATGTCAGGTAATATGGACCACTATAAAAATTGGGACCTTTTTATGAGGACGAGTTTGAAACATTGGCGCATTTAATATGCGAGGAGGTATCCAATCCTCTAAAAACTCGATATGCGAAATTACAGGTGCTTCGGTTAGATAATGAAGCAAGAACCTTCAAAATGCCGTAAATGGGGCGGTACACTTAAATGGGGGCTATTCCAAAACATAAACGCATACATTGTTGCGTTACTGATCCTCATTACCCACACATACTGGTCCACATTACCCTCCAATTTATTTTTATTCGCAGTTTAGAGTTTTTTGAACAATAATGCAATAACATTTTTATAGACAAATATATTATTTGACCAGGAATATATTTAGCCAGCAAATCTACTATGCTGTGAAAACAATTTGTTTTTATTTTTTACCGTTGTTACGCCCACAATATCAAAAAAAAAAAAAAAATGGTGGTCCACATTACCCGAAGTTACTCTAAAGCTTTTTCACTTGTTAGATATTTGGAATGTCAACCTATTGGTTGGTATACTAGTTCGGACCGGCCTAACATAACGACGCCTTTACTTGTTAACTATTCATTTTGTTTAGTCTATCTTTATTAACATTTTGGTTTGTTTTTTTTTTCAGCTAACACATCAGAAAATTCAATGACGCCTTTTAGCAGTGCAGAAATTCCAATTCCCGAAAATGCTGAAATTCAATGCATTTCTGCCCATATAAATAAAAAAATAAAAAGTGTGAAACATCGAAATAAACCATCAAAACAAAAATGTGATTCCAAATTATTAGAAGATATCAAGGAGATATTTCCAGAATTAAAAATGAACAAGTCCAAACGAAAACATCTTAAACGTTTGTTAAAAGGCGAGAAAATCAAGAAAAAGAAGTGCAAAACAAAAGGAAAATCCGAAAATGAAGATATAACTACACCTCCACCTCAAGAAACTGCAATTGATTTTTTAAAGGAAATAATTGGAAGGAATGAAATTAAATATAACGAAGAGGATTGTGAGCAATCAAAAATAATACCAAAAGAATCAGATACTGAAAACTACACTCAGTACGAAATGTCACGAGATTATGATGGGGCTGCATCAGTCGTTAACTACACGAATGATTATGAGAATCTAGAAGAAGAACACGAAAAAGTATTGCAGCCCAGAAATACAAATTCCCACCCAATAATTCTGCCATGTAATAGTTATTCACAATGTGAATTGTCACAAGATTCACGTGAGACATCATCATCAATCGATGATTATGGAAATGGAGAATTCGAAGAGGAAGAAGAAGAATTGCAAGCAGAAGGTATCAGTCCTTGCACTGAACCTTTAACAAAGCAAACATATTTAAAACCTGTCTATTTACCTCACAATAATGTAACTGTAAGGAGTGAAAACAACAATACTATGCCAATTGGTTTAAATATGAACGAACGAGGTGGTGAATGCGAACAAAATGCTTATAAAGAAAAAGTTCTAGATGAACATGTTGCTAGCCAGAACACCACAGGTTCGTTAAATGCATCCCCAGAATCTATGGCATTCAAAAGAGATTCAATTTCTAATAATCCAGTTGCTGACTCAAATTCAGATTCATTCTCAGTTTCCAATGATGGCAACAAATATAAAACAAAACCATTTTGTAGCAATAAACTGAAACAAAAACTACACTCATATCCGGCAAATAGTCAATTACTTCTACATGCTGAAAAATCCCGTGAACAACTTCCGCACTCACAACAAATTGCAAGCAAAAACTTTTCTTTTACAAAACCCAGTGAAAAGTTGAAAAAGCCAGTGAAATCTATCAAGAAAAAGGAATTATATACTTCACTGTTCGGTGACACATCTGATACGGATACCGATGAAAATTTTGAAGATGATCATCTAAAAAAGAATATAACATATAATGAAGACAGCCGTTGTTCAAAAGCAATGCTGCAGATGGGCGGTGGAAATAGTCCAAATTATATTTCGATCGAAACATCACAAGGAGAAGAAGGGCCTGCAAACGATATATCATATGTGGGAAAGACACCCACAGATAATTCAAATACATCTACCAATGAAACCTTGTTTTCAATACCCGAAATATCTACACCCATACTGAGAAATGTGGAAATGTCCATGATGATGACCAGCAGCTCCTTAGCTCCTACACTACTTCTCGAAACAATGGATAAAGAGAATCAATCGATATTCGAATCAATTATTGAAAAAGAACTAGAACAAAATCCTTCCATCACAACGAATGATGACGGAACTGTAGATAATATACCACCAATTGATTTTGACAAAGATTTTGAAATATCCTCATCGGAAGATGATCATGAAAGTGTCTCTATGGAGATGAGTGGTAATGAGGTGGTGGGGGGATGTGATTATCTAAATGAACAATCCATGGAGATATGTAAGACAACACCAGAAAAAATGATTAAAGAAGCAATTTCCAGTTATGAAAGGGAATCTGAAACGTCTGGAATTTCTAAAAGCTGTAAAGTTAGGGAGCTCCTAAATTATCGCCCTAAACCCAGACATCCATTGCCTAAATTAAATATTCAAGAAGAAATTGTTTTCTATCCCGATCATCATAAATATGGAAATATAAACAATGAAACTAAAACTTTGCAAACTTCAGACCATATATCTTTACAATCTTCACCAAAAATGGCCAGAGAATTAAATGCTGTAAATTCCGCTCCGGTTATTTTATCAAATATTACAACAGTATCTTCCAATAATGTAAACATAAATGCCGAAGAGATTACCTGCTCTCCAATTAAATCAAAAATACAAGCATGCAAGGAACCCTTAGATTTTGTAGAAAGAGACAGAGAGCCTATGGCTTCAAGAATAAATCAAAAAAAGGAAAATGTTTACAGGTCAATGCCCGAAACCGGTAATGGGGAAAGTGTCGAAAACAACACATCATTTGTGCATTCCGGAAATTCGCCAATTCAGATTTCAACATCAGCTGATCGATCAAAGAGGCTATTCACATCCCAAACCTGTAATTATGATAGTAAAGAATCATTCAATTCTTCATCATTTACCCAGAGAGAACTACATTCTGAGAATAGGAATATGCTGGACAACAAAGCGATTCTAAATAAATTAAATAATACCTCAATTTCCCAGGATCTCAACATGGATTCAAGTACCAAAATGTCCGCACATTCGTCCGATATCGAAGATAATAAAATATCAAACAACACCTCATTTGTGCATTCCGGAAATTCACCAATACACATGGATACAAAAAACATTGTTCAGTCTCCAACATCAGCTGATCGATCAAAGAGGCTATTAACATCCCAAACCTGTAATTATGATAGTAAAGAATCATTCAATTGTTCATCATTTACTCAGAGAGAAGTACATTCTGAGTATACAAATATGCTGGACAACAAAGCCGTTCAAAATATTACCTCAATTTCCCAGGATTCAAGTACCAAAATGTCCACAGATTCAGAGTCTGATATCGAAGATATTGGTAAACCAAACAATACATCATTTGTCCATTCCGAAAATTCAGCAATACACGTTGAGACCAAGAAAATTGGCCAGCCTATTACATCGGAAAATTTCTCAGGAATACAACTCACATCGCAGGCCTGCAATGATGGTGATAAAAAGGAGATTGCTTTCCAAGCGGAAAAAGAAAAATTTGAGAAAATAAATACAATTTCATGTGGCCAAGTTGGAATGGGCACTGCCAACATAACAAAGCCGCAAGAAACTAAACTTGTTGTACCGCAAGTATCATTCCCCGATTCTATTAAATATCAAACCCATAATGATGTTTCCACAAACAAATCTGATATTTGTGTAGTCGAGTCCTCAGTCAGTACTGAAGAGGATAGTTCAGTTATTGAGATTTCATCCGATTATACAGAAATTGAAACCCCAATAAGAGACACTCGTTCACCTTACGATGAACTGGTAATTGATGAAGATTTAGGTGAAGAAGATCATGAAGAAATTGTTATGGAAAAGGATGAGTCTTTGCCACCCCAACCGCCAGCAACTCAAACCATGAATACTACAACAAATTCAAGCAATGTGGTGGACATGGATAAATCAAAATCAACATCCAGGATGCAGTACTCTAATGACAGTATAAATAATATGGGAATGACGAAATCACCATCAACATCCAAGATCCATGGCTCTGATGATAGTATAAATAATATGGACATGGATAAATCACCATCAACATCCAAGATACAGGACTCTAATGACAGTATAAATCCATGTGAAGTTAGTTCAATACTTAACAGTTCTCTATGCAATGACATCCTAACCGAATCCATGTGCCCGATTGTGGAGGATATCTTACAAAATGGTTGTGGTGATTCCGATGTAATACTAAAGTCAACACCTGAAGAACCTTTAACACGAAGTCGACGTGGTCGCAAACGAAAAAGTGAATGTCAACCGGAGGCAATCGGCCAACCACCACCCTGTAAACGTTCCGAACGCATTAAGGCCAAACAAATTATTTTGGAAAAATCCATTAAGTTAAGTGTTTCTCCGGTAGAAATTGGTAAATATACTAGAATAAGTAATAGGCAAAATATGACAAATAATATTGATATGAAAAACACAATTAAGAAAACGAAGAAGTCACAAGGCAAAACTGATGAAATTGTAGAAGAGGAAAAGATTGCCAAAAACATAGGTTTCTTTAGGGAGTTAGATGAAGTTGCAAAGGAAAAATATAATACAACAAATATCATGGCGGGTAGTACTGAGAATAGTAAACCAAAGGATATCAAGGATAATGAAATTTGCCACGAAACTTTTAGTGTAAACAAATTTGAAGAAACAAAATCAAAAGTACAGGATGACAAAACTTTTCTGGTGCACAAAATTGAAGAAACAAAATCCAAAATCCAGGATGACAAAAATCTTATTTTCAGCGACAAAACTTTTCTGGTGAATAAAATTAAGGCAATCCAAAATACCTCACAAAAAATCGATTCTAATAACTCTAACACTGATTTGCCAGAAACAAGCAAAACCTCCTTCGTAAACAAAAACGATGAGAAACACAAAAATTCCAATCCCCCCTTGCCCCCCATGGACACTACCTTTATAGTACACAATAATAAACCACAAGAAATATTATCACCACAAAGTCCAACATCACAACCCTCCCCCAGTAACGATGACAATTACGATTCACCCATGTCACCACAAAATGATACCGAAATGGTGGATGTCCTTAACACAACCACCCTTGATATACCTTTAGAACTTTTACCCGAACACAGACCACAGCGTAAACATAATTCCCTTATGGAAAGTTTAATAAATAACTATTCCACGTTTCATCACAATGCGGTGACAGCCAAAAAATGTCTGAACGAGGAAACTTTCTCAAAGCGGCAAAAATCCCTAACCACCTTCTATTATGACAGCTTGAAAAGTTATTGTTGCAATCCTTTGCAGTTAGATCCCGATGTTCATGCTTCGAAAATTGTACTGAAATTACAAAAGCAGCAGCAGTCTATAGATTTTGATTTGTTCTATCATAGCATATTGAAAATTGTCAAAGAATCAGATGCCGCGGAGGTGAAGGAAAATGAATTACCCTCGGTAATACAAGAAATGCCACCGCGACATTTAAATCTGCCCTTGCAGCGTATTTTCTATCTACTGAAACATGTTATGGTGGTGCTACAACCCAATTGTTGTCAACACTTGCAGCAAAAAATCGAATCTCTTTTATTTAATTGTCAACAGGCGGAAAAAATATCTCTACAGGGTTGTCTGCACCTCACCCAGTTATATTTGATAACGTGTAAATTTCTAGAACCCCAACTACATTTACATCCGGGTCGTTTGTTTTTGGCCAAATGCCTTTACTTCTATGCCATCAAGGCGATAAACATGATACACGAGCTACTGATGTGGTATCCAAGTGTTCTGCCACCACGTGAAGATCCCGTCTATGATCGTTCAGATGCCCTCATCACCGTCATACAACATTGCCTCATGTGCACGAAATACGATATGGCAAATACCGATTTGCGGGGTAAATCTCTAATATCAAAATTACGTTTTGAATATCATTACGAAGCCTATAAACCCCAAGTCAATGATGTCATTGCAAACCTGGTAGAAAAGCTAAAAAGTTCGAAGCTAAATGATAACATCACCTTTGCTTTTGGTTTATTTTCGTATCGCCTGTATCCCCTCAAGGCCGAGAATATTCTCATAAAACCCCATCTTCTGCCCTTGGCTAATGAATTTTTCGATCAGGCATTACAAAATACTGATTATGATATTCGCATCTCGGCGCTATTGGAGATTATATCGATAATTGTTAAACCATTTCCCCAAGATTGGAATGTGGAAGTGTATTTGGAATTATTTTCGCGATTCCTAAATGCCTTTTCACGTAAAATAATTCAGGAAGCTGCCGCATGTTCGATATTGCGTTTGCAGCGTTTTGGCTATGTGAATTGTTTTAATCGTTTGCGTTCGTTTAAGCCCACCTATGAATTGGAACCACGTACCCAGGCAATGTTTAAAAGTTTTGTGCATCGGAAAAAATGGGATTTCCTCAAGCAAATACAGCAACAAAATCCGATGCAGTAATGTAAGAAATGTTAAAGTCCCATGGTACAATAATGCAAGGTGGTAGGGCAACTTGAGGTGAATAACAAATAATGCAACTCTGTAGATAGTGGCTTCTTCTGCAACAAGTGTGTTTATTTGATATTTCTTCAAAAATATTTCTTCAAAAAGTTACAAAAACGCGAAAAATCAATAAGAATGATGTGCTTTCTTCCGAAAATCCAACAGGGAATACCATGAAATTTCTCATGGTACAATATTACAAGGTGGAAGGACAATTTCAGGTGAATAAAAAAAAAAACAACTCTGTAGATAGTGGCTTCTTCTGTCAAATATAAAAAACGCAACAAGTGATTGTGTTTATTTGAAATGTCAGAAAAATTTCTGTCTCATCCATAACATAGTAATTTATTACAAGCCAACACAAAATATGCATTTTGATTTGATAAGCTTGGGAAAAGATTCTTGCAGTACGGGGACAGACCATATGTTTCAATAAAAAGCAGACCTTCCGTCGGCGATTCTCAGACTTTCTCCTATGGGCGGAAAATTCGGCTAGGGAAAAATGTTCTCTTATACTTAAAATTAATTTTGAATTAGCCTTCACCCGGGAATTTATAATCTGTTCTATGGTGAAAAATTTCACTGAAATTAAATAATTATGTTCTCAATAGCCGAACTATGGACGGGTGGGAAAATTCGGCTACGCGAACAAAAATTTATTTTCAATTCAATTTCAATATTCTTTATTGTGTAAATATGGACAGAAGGGTCTGAAACTTTTCGAACCTTTCTCGCCCTACGTGTGGCTCTTCAGTCCATTGTGTAAAAGCAATAGGGCTAGGGCTACAACATTATCAGGGGACCGTTGGTAAAATTACAGTTTCCTTGGTGAAATGTTAGATTTCATGGTTCACAGTCTTTATTTTAAAATGTCAATACTACTTCATACAGAATATTGTTAAATAAAAATCTATATTTTTAATTATTATTCAAAAAAAAAAAAACATTAAATTTATTTGTAAGTCTCGTTCCAACTTCTTGTACATTATTTATTTATATTACGCCAAACTGGTGTTCTGTATTTTATAAATACTTAAAAAATAAGCTACAATTATTTTTATAGAATATCATTACTTTTTTCACAATCATTTGCTTTTTTTAACTTAATTTATTAATAACACTTTGTATAATTTTTTCACTTGTTTCTACCATTGCCGTTGTATAGAAAAATAACCAACAAATGTATATTTAATATAAATTTACAAATATTTGTAAAATAAGTTAAAGATTTTAGAATATAATAATTATAAGTTTTTGCCAAAAATAAAAATTATATTACATACTTATTTGTTAAATAATTAAAAAAATCCCATTTGAAAGAACTACTTATAAAAATAAAAAAGATTGAATTTTGTATATTTAAAACAAAAATTGTTTTCCTTTTTTTATTTTTCAATCTTCTACAAATCACGGGTACAAAGAAAAAGAAGCTATTATTATTGATATTATTATTAGGAGGATGGTGCGAATAGTTTCGATGGCTAAAGAAATTGGACAGAAAAACATATTACGTGCTAAGGTTGCACTTTCCTAACCACTTTAGGTTTCTAATGATGTTGTAGATTAAAGCTGTAAAGGTTCCATAGTTGAAAAGAAGCTTAGAGACGGTGGAAAGTGAGCAACCACTAGTATGTGCCGTCTGTAGGCCAGAACTGGACAGCGACACAGGAGATGCTCAATTGTCTCCGTCTTCTCCTCCTCGTTAGCACAGAGTCTGCAGTAATCAGTAACATCATGGTCCCATTTTCTGGTAAAGGCCCTGATGTTGCAATGACCAGTAATGACTCCTGTCATTACTCTTAATTCAGTTTTGCTCAGGTTCAACAGTGAGTGTGTCCTTTTGGTAGTCAGAGTCGGCCAAATAGATCTTGATTGTTAGATCGTCTAGCTTATTCGTCTGCTCTTTTATTACCCATGATGTCACGGTGTCCTGGTACGCAACACAGCCAATAGCTATAAGCAAGTTCTTCCAAAGCTGTTCTACACTCGAGGATGAAAATGAATACAGGATATTGATGACTTTAAGAGCCGCCTGACTATCCACAAAGATAGTCACCGGTTCAACTCTGCATCTTTTTATCAATTCCGCTACCTTCCAAATAGCAAAGATTTCAGCTTGGAAAACAGTTGCTATCCAGCTTGTAGGTAAGTTCAATGCCTAGCCTTTCACTGTAGACGCCAGCCCCTGTACTTTCTTCCATCTTGGATCTGTCTATCCAGACCGTCCAGAGGAGGGTTGCTACGTTTCCAGTCGTCTCTACTAGGGATAATGACATCTATATTGTCAAATCTGAGGACTGGTGATATATAGTCGCGTAGTTTTACGCGTTGATCCAATGTCATAACTGGTTCGTTCAAGATACAATCATGCCCGTAGGTACAATATCGCCAAAGATTTTGTTCATGCAGCCTTAGGGCACTACGAGCGGACATACACTTAATGCTGAGGCCCAGAGGCCATAAAGTTCAGCATTGCGTTCTGCTCCTGTTATTAGAATCGAGGCGGCTATTTTTACCTTGTCTAGTTTGCTGAATGTTGACTTGTGGCGCAGGCAGTACAACCAGACAAGATAACCATAGCTGCCTTACCAAGGTGTTATACATCCAGTGTATAGTCGATGATTTAACTTACAAGAAAAACAAAATTTCTTCTTCTGTAAAAAATAGCAATAGAAAAAATGTTCTTAAAACCATTGCATTTAGAAAAAAATGTTTAAACGTCTACAATGACCCTAGAAAAATACTTTAACAAAAAATCCAAGATTACAATGGTCCTAAGAATTCTCGAAATATAAAATATATGTCTGAATTGACCGCTTCAAAATATTAAAAACTAAGCTCTTAAAATTTCTCGCCTACGATGGGCATTGATACAAATATTATTTAGAAAATACGCGCCCTAGAAAATGACCCTTAAAAATAGTTCTAAATAATCTATGCCTACACTCGCATTTCATCGTCTCCCTTGAAAATATTAAAAATTATTGCAATACGAAACGATTAATTTATTTTCTTTTCGATTTCAATGTGCATTCAAGGCAAAAGTATTCATTATCTGTTAATGGTCATTGGACATATGCACATAAAAAATAATAATTGAAAAGCGAACACTTTATTTCTGTTTTCATTTTAAACAAAGTTCAATAAGTTATCATGGCAGCTGTAAACAAAAATGTTTAATATGAATTGTATATGCCGCAATATTATTCATATATCAATATTATTGATGTATAGGTTTATTAAGGAAAATTAGAGTCATTCGGGGATATTCCATTATCCCTGTCCCAAACAATTAACAAGATTTTATAGATTGCTATTTATACTATATATCGTACACTTTTATTCAATTCGTTATATTAAATGCTTTAGAATGTTTTGGAAGCATCGAATTAAGTAGTTTTAATTAGTAGTTTAGTTTATCGTAAAACATTTAGAATTTGATTCCGTTTATTAGTTTAGCTTCTGATTATATACAGTAGAATCCCTCAATGATTCCATTTTACATAGAAATCAAGTCTATAGGCTTCGTCATGCAAAATTTAAATAAATAGCTATACTTTACTGTGGTAAAATATCGGCATGGCCTGTTTAATAATTCTGATTGTTGATTTCAGACAATGTACTACCACCACCAGCAATTGATTGAAATAAATATGTAATGCAAGTGGATGGACATACAAACTCAAATGACTCACAATAACAAAGAGCAAAATTATTTAAAGGTACCCACCAAAAAAGAAAATTAGCATATGATGAAGACAACAAACAATGGACATTTTGTTTTATTTTGCAGTCCCAAAATAACAAACCACGCTAATTGATTAAATTTAATCTTTATTATTGTTATAATGCATTAAATACGATACAGTCCATCATTTCACATTTTTTTTTTTAACAAAGCCATACAAACAAATGTTTATTACTATTAATACAAAAACAAATTCAAAATATTTCGATAAAATTTAACAAAGAAACTTGACTTTTCCGTACATTAATATTATTCTTCATCATAATGATGGAACACTTTGATGTTGTTTACTTGGCATTAGCAAAACCAACACGATCATTGCCCATATCAAATTCGGTATAATATTTACCAATGAAAACATCACCCAAAATCCATAGAGGGCCATTGGGTGGTGGTATTTCAATACCCATGAAACCAGACAGACAAATTGTTTTACCCATTTGAGCCACACGCAATACATAGTCTTTGCCCTCAAGTTCGAATGTTTTGCCGCCGAGCACAAACTTGATAATCGGTAAATTGGGAATAGCTAAGAAAAACAGAAAAATCTCATATTACAAAGACCTATTACTAAAAATATATATTTATCTAAAGCTTACCATCACAAGACACCATATATTGACCACCCATAATGGGCGTACCACCAATTGCCTGATTTATAGATGTTGCTTCAGTGGGTGGCAAAGCTATCAATGAAGTACCGGTATCGGCAATTACTTGGCAACCACCTTGACACAATTTCAAATCACCCATTGATGCCGAATCCATTTTGATTTGCCAATAAGCCTTGCGTGTAACGGGCAAATATGTAAAATCACCAGTATAGTGCTCAGGATCAGAGCCACCAAAAATGATTTCACCACCTTCGGGTGCTTTGGGATCACGATTTAAATAGAATGAGAATACGGGTTGCGATATCAAACCCTGTTCATACATCTGATAGAATGGTGGTTTAACACCATCCACCGATATGGAGCTATAGCCCAAACCCAAGATACCATCAAATTTGGCAGCAACAAATACCAAACCGGGTTCACTCAAAGCTTCGGCAAAGGTTTGATCTTTAATATCCAAACCACCAATATTAACCGTATCCGTAGACAAATATCCCGAAAGGCTACCCGAGCCATAGTGTATGGCAAAGTCAGTGCCGTTTTCCTTAAAGGTCTTGGACTTGCTGGCATCGTATTTGTTGTGCATAAGGCAGGCAATATTTGTCAAATGGCATTTCTTACTTGGCACCCATAAGTTCGACGAGCCGGTATCGAAAACTACCTTGAAATTTTGTGGTGGTGTGCCAATGGAAATGGGCCCATAATATTGCGCATCCAAATAATTTGACAATGGCTCGGGTGTAACACCACCAAATCCATATTTCAAACGCAATTGTTGCAGCTCTGTGCCCACCTCGTAGAAATGTTTTCGTGCCGATTTAATTTTCTTAATGGGAACGCGTATTAATTTCTCCTCAGCAAAGCTCACCGGGAGCAATAAGCTGAGTAAGCTTATTAGAATGACGAATTTAATCATGTTTTCCACTGCAAAAAAGAAGAGAGGGGGTCGAAAGAAAGAGGCAGAGGTCATTACTTTGTTCTTTTCTTTGTTTAAATAACTGTTAACATTTAAGTGTGGAAGCCATATTAATTCCAAGGAAAACAGAAAATTAAAAACGAAGTATTTTCTAATAAGAATTACATTGTATTGCACATTTTGACGACATACATACCTTTTCTTTGTGGCTATATTTTGTGTGGTGGTTCTTCTCTCAGGTTCTTAAACAAAGTCGTTGTTTTCTCGATGAAATTTAATTGCGGAATAATAGATTGGAATAATTTTCGCAAAAAAACAAAAAACATTGCAGATGTCAATTCATCGATAATATATTCAAGATATCGATATTATTAAATCGATATAAATTATCACACTTGATTATTAGGCGTAGTACACAATATCAATTTTTACGAAAAGGGCTTATGCCATGTTCTGACGGGCATTCGAACAACATAGTTCGCTCTCAGAATTACGTACATTAATTAACCAGTTCGTACAACATTATTCTTAATTCATGTCATCAGAGTTTTTTATTTCAAACTTTTTGTTTCTTGTTTTACACCAAAACTCTAAAGGGCTAACACAAAACGATAACACTAACGCATGAAGTTGATGTGCGCTGCGCTTTGAAGTTAAATATATTTTAACTTTTTGCGTGCGTTAACGCGATAACAAAAAACGCTCAACGCGAACGCTAATTAGAACCAAGGGGAAATAAATTCATATTGCATTATGTAGATAACGGCCTTGATGTAAATCCAACAAAGACATACCTGGTAATGTGCACTAGGAAGCGTAAGCTCGGAGTTTTTGCTCCACTACACTGGATGGAGTGCAACTTCATCTATCTCCCGAAGCAAAGTACCTTGGCACAATCCTGTCAACTGGAATAGGAACGCTGAGGAACGGGCGAAGAGGGCGCTGATTGCACTCTATGCATGCAAGAACTCCATTGGGAAAAGCTGGGGTCTAAAACCATCGACTATACACTGGTTGTATAACACCGTGGTAAGGCCCATCCTATCCTATGGTTCTCTTGTGTAGTGGAACTGTCTGCGCCTCAAGTCGACATCCAGTAAATTAGACAAGGTACAAAGAGCCGCCTCGATTTTAGTTACAGGAGCCAGAAGGAGCACGCCACAAGCAGCTCTGAACGCAATGCTGAACTTTAAGCCTCTGGGCCTCAGCATTAAGTGTCAGGCCGCGCACAGCGCCCTATGGCTGCATGAACAAAACCTCTGGCGAAACTGTACCTTTGGGCATGGTAGTATTTTGAACGAACCAGGTATGTGTTGGACCAACGCGTTAAACTAAGCGACTATATATCACCAATCCTGAGATTTGACGATGTAGATGTTATTCCTAGTAGGGGCGACTGGAACCGAAGTAACCCTCCTCTGGGCGGTCTGGCCTTTTATACAGAGGGATCCAAGATGGAAGAAGGTACGGGGGCGGGCGTCTACTGTGAAAGGCTAGGCCTTAAGTTAACCTACAAGCTGGATTGCAACTGTAGTGTTTTCCAAGCTGAACTCTTCGCGATTTGGAAGGCAGCGGAATTGATAAAACGTCTGGATGCAGAGGTCGTTGACCCGGTGACTATCTTTGTGGATAGTCAAGCGGCTCATAAAGCCATCAAATCTTGTTATATCAAATCTGAGGCCGTCCTCAAGTGTAGAGCAGCTTTGGAAGATCTTACAGCTATCAGTTGTGTTGGGTACTAGGACATTGTGACATATTGGGTAACGAAAGAGCGGACGAACTAGCTAGACAGATTTAGCAACTGATGACTCAACCATTTGTCATTTTTACCGGAATTTTGAGGCATTCTTCGACGAAAGAGCCTACGAACTTTGACACAACGAAGCTATGTGCAACGTGTCAAGATCCATTTGGCCAACTCTGTCTACCAAAAGAACGAACTTTGGCACAACGTGTCAAGATCCATTTGGCCGCCTCTGTCTACCAAAAGAACGCACTCATTTTTGAACCTGAGCAAAGTTGAAATTAGAGTGATGACAGGAATCATTACTGATCACTGTAATATCAGGGCATTTACTAGTAAATGGGATCTTGATACAATTGATTATTGTAGACTCTACGTTGACGAGGAAGTGACGGAGACAATTGAGCGTCTTCTGCGTCACAGTCCAGCCCTGGCTTACAGGGGGCACATACTGGTGGTTGCTGACTTTCCACCGTGTCTAAGATTATATTCAACTATGGAACCTGCTTTAATCTACAGCATCATTAGAAACCTTAAGTGGTTGAGAAAGTGCAATTTTATTTAACTTATAATTTTATTTAACTTATAATTCGAAGCCTTCAGGCCCATTAAAGATAAATTACAAAATCTATATGAAGTGCTTAACTTAATAAAGGATAAACTACCCACTACACTTGAGGACGATTTGATGGCTTTAAGAGCCGTTTGATGGCTTTAAGAGCAGCATTAGGGTACTACGCGCCGCCTGACACTTAATGCTGAGACCCAGAGGCCTTAAGTTCAGCATTGCCTTGTGGGGCGGATATTTTCCTTTCGTGGATGATCACAATGGACCTGACGATGTCAGAGTACTGCAGCCACATTAGTGACGGCACATCCCCAAACCGAAGCTAATCTTGAAATACTGTGTATCACATGATTTTAAAGCATACTTTTAGACCGACATTTAAAATCAATATTAATAATATTCTTAGGATACTACCTCATGCAATGCAACAATAAAAAATAAACATTTTATACAATAACATTAAGCATTGGCTTATTATATTTATTATTTAATACCAAAATATGGTTTGCAAAATTGATTTAATCTTATACAAAAAATATGTAGATTTTTTCTTTTAAAAATGTTTCTTTTAAATTTCATTACCAACTAATATAACAACAATAAAATAATATTTCTAATTCAATTGTGTAGTACAAAATGATGTATAATATGTTTTGGGGGGAGGAGTATATATATTGTGTGATTATTTAGTGTATATATACTATTACTTTTTGTGGTAAGCAAATCAAATTTACAATTTCAAATATATATTGAAATTGATTATTAAATAAAAATAATATATTGGTTACAATTATCTATGAATGGGATTTGTTTTTTTATTGGAGCAATTGAAATTTTTAATTTCGTTTTACTAAAGAGAAAAAAAAAACATTTTCATTAGTATTCCAGAATATCCCAGACATAGATTATAATAAAAGAATAGTTTTCTAAATTATGTTAGTTTTTTCTTTCTTCTTCTCAAAGAAAATTCATTTAAATTTAATACTATTCTCAGGATGAAGAACAAAAAAACAATAATGAAATATTAAATTGTACTATTCTAAAAGTAAAATATAATACACAGTTACTTTATTAAGAGCTATTAGAATTAGAAAATAATTGATGAAACATTTCATAACCATATTGAAATAACCATCATTGGATGCGATTGCTGTCTGTTGTCGAGGAGTTAGCGTCACTTTCGTTCGTTTGCTTTGTCACATTCGTAGTATTTGTTTGTGATTTTCTCGATGATTCCGATTCGGCTTCCGTGGCTTCGGTTTCCTTGGAATGTGCCTCGGGACCCGACGTGTTGGCATGTTCTTCATCCGATTCCGTGGAATCTCTGATCAACGGGCGCATTTTATATAAATCACATGTTTCGTTGACATAACGATTAAAGATTTCCGGTTTATCGGCATAAACATGATGACCCGCACCATTAACAACTTTAATATCAACCACTGAATCACCACGTTGTGCTTTGATTTTTTCACCCGAAGATGAATCGATCCAGGAGCGGGTTCCATAAATGAATGTCATCGGTATATCGTGACGTACATCTTTAATACGATGGATCATGGGATGTTTGGCCCAGCCAAACGATTCCATCATTGTATGGAAAGCCGATTCGCCACTTGGATTCTGGGCATTACATTGATGTATATACTGTGGTATTAGGTTGATATCATCCTCAATGGTGGTGGAAAATTTACGCATAATATCTGGTCTAGTTTTCTGCACAACCCATTGTCCAAATGGTCCAGCTGCACGGAGAGCCCATAAGGGATTTAACGGGGTCAAAGCATGAGCCAATGCTCTCACCCATAATGGTATTTGTTTGCTGGACAATGCATCAGAGGGCTTTTCGGGAAAACCCCAGGGATCGGCCAATATCAGATGTTTAACTCTATCCGGATACGAGAGAGCATAACTTGATGCAATAAATCCACCCATAGAATGTCCTAGTAAAATCATATTTTTAATATTCATTTCACGTCTCCATTCTTCCACCGATTTAACAAATTGTTTTTCACATGTCAAGGCATCATTGCTAAACTTTGGCCGTGAACTACGACCAAAGCCCAAAATATCAATGGCATAGACTGGACGATCTTTGGCCAAAGCATCAAAATTCATAACCCACAATGCAACACCAGCACCCAAGCCATGCAACATTACCAATGGCACTTCTTTTGATTCTGTATTAAAGCTGACGGTCCATATTTTATCCGACTCCCCAATGGCTGGACCAATGTCAACAAAAAATCCACGATATGGTGTTTTCAGAAAGGAAAGAATTTTCTTTTCGACGGCTCTTAACATGGTCGGAGAACTTGTTGTCCAATTGCGTAGAAGTCTAAATAACCAAAATCCTTTGGGTTTGTAGTCCTTTTGTTGTGGAAGAAAAAAATGGAAATGTAACAAAAATTAGTATCATTTTGAAGCCATGTAAATAATTTCGTGATGTTTTACAGATAACCTGACGAATTTATATATGCTTGCTATATCTGAATCTATTTTAACCTATGGTGAACCAATCTGAAACCTATTTATCCCCGATTTCTTCAGAAATTCGAGAAGAGGAACTAATAAGTGCTATAGAAGTTTAATGAATATTGTGACTTTGTTCAGTCAGAAATCCTAGGACCGGATTCACGATATAGATTGCAATATTTATATATGTTTGGGATAAATCTGTATTTTGGTGTGTCAAATCTCACTATCAACAAATTATAATTAGTGAGCCATGTTTCAGGGTTGCATATAATGATGACCCCCAATATTCGGCATATTTGACACGTTTTTCAGCCGAATTGACTGTTTTGGTATTTTTTGGGTGCCAAATCTCTTATTGGGTGTCAAATCTCACTACCTGTAATTATCAATGTTAGAAGTATGGCTGTGGTTTGAGCGGACGATTTGAACATTCTGTCGAATGAGTTCCCAAGAATTCTGGGTACCTATTCATTGAGTAGCACTAGTATTCGGGGTACAGAATATTTGGCCACAGACCGACCAATCAGTCAACATGGTTTCAGCGCCTAAGAGACGCCGGTAAGCGACTTGAGGACTTTCTTATTATATTTCAACGATTTGAACATGCTGACGGATGTTACCACGAGAATTGGATTGAGATCGGAATTGTGTGCACCTAGACCTGTACATTCAAAGGCATTCTTATCCCCGTAGTTCACATGGTAAACAATATTGGCGAACATTTCGTTGCGGATATTTTCATATTCCTTGCGAGAAAGACGGCTGCTAAATCGGAGATATAGGCGCATAATGGCATCAGAAGCTATGGTACGCCGGTTCTAGTTAAGTCCTCGACTTCAAAGTGTGGAGATGGCGTGCAATGCTGTTGTTGTGCTGTGTTACGTACGGAAACCATGTTGATGATAGCTTTCACTAATGCTGGGGAGGAGGGACAACGACCTGGCACCCGATTCACATTTACTGGCACCCTTGCCTGTCTTCAGTAGGGGGACCACAGGTACATTGTTGGTTTTGGTGTAGCAACTGTCTACATGTTTGTTGTATTTTCCATTATTTCAGTTCTGACTCCCCTCTTTCCAGATTCAGGAAGGTTGCAATATGTACCGGCTGCGTCCAAAACGATACCGGAGATAGGTGAGTGGGTTTAGCATGACCGTTGAAGAGATGCAGCCTATCGTGAGGTCGAAGTCCGGACACAGGACATGTGTTAGGTACCGTGCAGTCAATTCGGGCCCAATACGAATTGAGGCGGCTGCATCATCCTGATGTTAATTGGGCTAAAAACACTCTCGTTTGTCTAGGCAGCTGTCCTTATTCTGCTGCTACAGGTTGTGAGTGGACTCCATTGCCTGGGTCACTGCTTCCGTGTGAATGCTAGTAATTCCTGCTCAATAAGCCTGTTGAACTAGGGGTTATCTTTTATAGTCCGCACACTGACCTTAATTGGGTACCGCGCCGTCAATTCGGGGCCAATACGAATTGAGGCGACTGCACCACCCTGATCTCGTTTGTCTAAGCAGCTGTCGTTCTTCTGCTGCTATAGGTTGTGGGTGGACTCCATTGCCTGGGTTACTGCGAATGCTGGTAATTCCGTGCGAATGCTCGTAATTCCTGCTCGATAAGCCTATTGAACTCTCTCTCTCTCTCGATAATGTAGGTCTCTCTTTACATGCCTGGGTGGGTGATAGCATGGATGATTCCCGCGATAACACCGATGTACGGGTAAGACCATTGCCTCCTCATGTAAATGGTCCACTGGCGTCATAAAGAGGCACCCTGTCGCAGATCTCAGGGCGGCATTATTTTTCCCGTCATTTGTTTCTATTTTTTCAATTGATTCACAACGGTTACAACGAATGTAATCATGTATAAAATAAAACCGGTCGACCCTTTTATATTCTCCATCTTAAGGTGGACCTTCAAAATAACTAAAATACCAAGATCCGCATAAATAGGCTGGACCTTTGTTTGGGGACTATACCCAAAGAACCTGATAGGAAAATTGTCTAGACAAGTAGAACTTATGTGTCTGAAATTATCACTTTATGATGCAGGTTATAAAAATGGCACGCACACACATACTTCGCCCTTGTACATAGCAATTTTCGGTGTAATTATTAATTTCACAATATTGCTTGTGATTTGCAACAATAATGGACAATTTACTAAAATATGTATTTTGAATAATGCAAGGGATAAATTATCAATTTAAATATTCATGTATCATTCCAATAGCTCTATCTTGAACGACATTCTGCAATTGCATATTTGAAAATAATACGAAATAGGTACACATTCACCTATTTGCCAGTCATTTTACTCTTATCTAATACCATATAACGTCATTGTTGAATTCTCATATTAAAAAAAATGAATTTGCCCTTTAATATTTAACAAAGTTATTTAACGTAATTTACAAAAAAACTGGGATCATAGTCAGGGATCGATGTGTGGTGGCTGGGTGTGAAACCAATAATAACAATGTAAATTATTTAAATTATTACTCAATCGTTTTGCTTGGAGGGGTGAAATATGCAAACGGACGGTCTATGACGTTCCCATTGTATTTGCGGCTCAGATATTCAGATTTTTTGTTTTTATGAAATTTGCTTCCTGGTGACGGATCTCTATTACGTTGTAGACTACGTTTTTGTTGTTGTTGTGTTAAATATTGACGTTGTTGCACACTTGATTCGGACAGTTCGACAGGAAAAAAACCAAATATACGTTTCTTATGTTTTGCTAGCTGTGATGCTTACCTCTACGTCCATTCCCTCTTTACTTGAAATAGCAACAGATTGACAATAGTTTGTCTGTGCCAGAGTCATCTTTGATATATATTTTTGTTTTGTTTTTATTCTCCTCTGTTTTATGTGAATTCTTTTTATTGGTGTTTTACAATTTTCTTAATTTTACTTTGCAATTTTTTTTTATTTGGCTTTCTTTCTGTTTTCTCTATAAGCAAAAAATTTAAAACAAATTATTGATTATTCTTTAAATTTAATAATGATTTCACCACAATTGCATGCCCCGTAGTAACGAGCGATCAACAATAAATTTAGAATCAGAATGTCGTCGGAGGCAAAATAATATTTTTCATTGTCAGAATGACTGCGAACAAACGACTATTATGACTATTTTTGTTTTGTTGTTTGTGTTTTCCTTCCTTCTTGCAGTGCAACGTATTTACAAGAAATATGAGTAGTTCTCTGTGAGAAGAGTATTATTTACTTTTTTATCATTTTATTCCGTCTGTTATTGCTGTTATTGGGGGTAGAGGTTCTAAGTCACACGCTTTGTTTGTTTGTCACACAGAAAAATACTGTTGCCGGAGGAGTACCGCTGTTATTGTTGTTGTGAGTTCTCGAATGTTAGAAAAAATTGATTAAAATTGGTTTTGCACCCCCCTTCAGCACAAAAACAACAACTCGTCTAGTTGTTTTTTTTTTTTGTTTTACAGTAATTATCATGTTTTGTTTTGTTTCTACTATTTGTGTTGTGGGATTCGTAGGCCGATTGTTGACTAATCGACAAAAATTAGTGTTAAGAAAAAAATCGATTTTTTTGATGGCGATTGAAGCACAGTGACCCAAAGAAAGTGCAATTGTTATACCCTTTGTGCATATGTTTGTAATGCGGTGTGCACACTAGCATTTTTGAATGACACTCTTGCCCAAATTTTGCTTGTTGATAGTGTGGCCTCACATGTTTGTCATTCATCAGGCAACCACAAAAATATTTATGGTTGTTGGACAGTCAGTAATCGATAAAAAAGTGGACAGTCAAGAATGATAGTGTGTACACCGCTTAACAGGCAAGAGGAACCGAGATAGACCCATGGTTCCTTTTCACAATATGCATAGAATTAATTTTTGAGCAGGGTGCGCAAGATTTCACTCGCGAATGATCCAAAATACATTCTTTTCTTTTTGTGCTCATTTCATTTATGGCGGTAAATTCTTTACCAAAGGAGCATTCGCCAAAAGAATGTTCGCATAAACATTACAAAAGAAAGAGAGCACACAATAACGATCGTTCGTTGCGGTGGTGTTTGAAATCATTTCTGACATTCATTCGCAAAGGGCAAAGAATGACCGAAAATGTTCGCGAATGCACATTGTGTTTAGTTTATTGTGATACATACATACACGCAGTCGGTATTTTTATATTTTGTTCTGATACGCAGTAAAATGGGCAAAGTGAAAAATATATATTTTTTAAAGTGTTGTGTTGGAATGGTGACTGTAAAAAATATTCCATTCCAAATTTTCGACGACGATCTGTATTTGAAGCCAATAATTGAACCATATGAAAATCAATTTAATTTAAACGACACATACATTAGAACTTTTTACCGGGTTAACCTACTTTATGAGGATTTATTTGACATATATGCAAAGGAATTGACAATTGAAACCCACTGGGTTACGAAATTCGAAATTCAAAAAACATTATTGAACACATAAATTGTTGATGATTTGATTTGTATTTATTGAGACTTCATTCATTTCATTAAAGATATGGTATTAACAATAAATATCAGGGACACTTAAAACTATCATGTATTATTCTAATATAATTACATAAAATGGGGATGCTAAATGCTTAAATATTCTTTAGATATGTAATTGTAATTAACAAATAATCAGTAAATGTAAAATGTAGTAAATGAGATAAATAGTGTTTGCACCCGACACTTGCTGTAGCGAATAGTTGTATCTATAATTTGATGTGCACTTATAACTAGGACCTATAACTACAAAAAAAAAAAAAAAAAATAAAAAAACTACCCCCTATGTGTTCCAGGTGTAGAGTAAAGTTTTGGCCCGATAAACCCTCCTTATTATATATACTATTCAATTAAACTCACGTTCGCTGTTTAAAATTTCCTGAAAAATAGACCCATTGAAATCGCCAAGTCTTTCTACGAATCGCTTCATCAAATCAAGTGAATATGCTGAAAGTCGTGTAATTTTGCTCTTATAAATGAATTCATTTGAATAAATTGTTTTTCAAACAATATTAAAAATTTTAAGTGATTATTTATACTCTCCTTAAATTATTCCAATTAAAAGGAAAGCCAGGAAAGATAATTATGCGTATTCGCCAATTTAACGGCTCACGTTCGCTGTTTAAAATTTCCTGAAAAATAGACCCATTGAAATCAAATTTGCCAATGTCTTTGTCTTCATTCTATGAACAGTCTCTTTCATTTTTGTTGTAGCAAATCACACACCTAAATTTCTTCTGGTATACACATGTTTTTTGCGCAGCCGTTTTGGAATTGTGTTGATGGCTCTTATAAATGTGTTGCGAATTCATTTGAATAAATTGTTTTTCAAACAATATTAAAAATTTTAAGTGATTATTTATACTCTTTCGAGTCGAGCTTGATGATCTAAGTTTTGCAATTAAAAGGAAAGCCAGGAGAAGAATTTACGTACCCACCATCATTATGCGACGCGTTTCGCCGTTGGTTAAGCGGCTCATGTGGCTTTACAAAGGTCGTACGTTGATAACTTGTATTTATTCCGCCCTGGTGCGAAACTTACATATGAGAATTAAATTCAAATTTGTCAAATTTCGACATTTGTCATTTAATTCGCATGTTGCTACCAGAGTTTCATTAAATTAGAAACTAATTCATTATATATGTTTAGGCAAGTTTCAAATAGAGGGCAATGTATTGATGCAGGTTCCCGGAGAACATACCAGATCAATTTTTCTTTTACTATTCATTTTATTTTTAATATTAAATCCAATACAAATAATTGTGTTCGTCCTTTGTTTGTTGTTTATTTTGGCGCAAATGAAATGATTTCTTGAATTAGCTGTTTATTTGCTAAATCTTACTAAATGTTGTATGTTTACTTTTTTCAGTATTATCGCAAAAGAAAGTAAAAAAGGCTTAGTACTGATTTATATTAGGCGAGTTTACTTGCGGCAATTTTTATCGTTCTCTTTTGAACTTGCTCCATGCGTCTATACAAGGCAATTCGGTTTCCAAAATATTTTTTTATTTGTTGTTTTTTCACATTTAAATATATATAAAATGTCAACAAATACGAAATACACAAAACGAATTGCCAGAAAATTGTCGGTACGAGCAATTTGATTTTCATTTCTATACCCCTTGCCCCTCTCTCCTACAAACAAAGACTTGCCGCAAGTAAACTCGCCTAATCTAAATCAAGACTTACTCTCTGAACTAGAACTTACTGAAGAAATGTTACTGGAAAAGTAACCAGACACACCTAATACCTGACAATGAGAATAATTATTACGAGCTGGTACACGGCCGACTAAACTTGGTAATGACAGTAGTACGATGCGCAGCATACACTATCCAATAGGCAGCTAATGATTGTTTTAAGGACATGCAATGTAAACTGGAAGATTGTAGAAAAGTTGTAAAACTTTTACGGACTAGCATAAAAAGCGGTCGATGCCCTGTAGATATTCGTTTGCCACCAATTGATAATATCACTCGATGGAACTCGACGTTTGATATGATGGAATCACTTCTCAGTTTTAAGGATCAAATAAATGAAACGATGTAGAATTTTCTATTGACTGTGAAATTGATTGGATCTTCATAAAAAATTTTGTCAATGTGTTTGCACCAATGGCCTTTACCTTTTCTACTTTTGCGTATAGGAGGGAATTGTTTGTACATTTGTCTCGTATTTGATGAAGTTGGCTTTGAAGAAATCGTTGATTACAGGTTGCATAGTGTTACTTTGCCTTTTTCTAATTCTTGGCTGGGGAGCCACCTTTATTTAAGTTCAATTGCATTTATATTATAGATTTATACATACATGATGTGTGTTGCTCTAGTATTGCTCTTGGGTTCGAGAGGGATATATAGTTTATTTTATGTAGGATTCCTTATGCTTTCTTTCCCCTCCACTTTTCTTAGCGAAAGTTAGGTAAAGTGCGGTGGATTGGGGTTCTTTTTTTTTAATTTGTTATATTAGCTGTTTGCATTAAATTTCATTTTGTAGAGTTATTGACTGTTATGTATTTTTAATTTATTTAGTTTATTCTTTGTTTGAATTGTTTTGTTATATAAGTTAATATAAGTTGTTGGCCATGCTGTTTTTTTATATTATATTGGTTGGCGTAGGGGATGATAGATACCAAGTAACGGCTCTAATTGGCTTTAACATGGCGAAGTCCAGGCTTATTTTGGTCCATCTTTAATCTCAATTGTGGAAACTGACCTCCCTGCGATGCCTCCTGGGGAGATATTCTCATCACCCACGATGAAATAATGAGCCGCGAGTCCACCCATAAGAACTGTAAAAAAATGGGTTGAGGCGTCGGGTTAGTTGCCCCCCTATGATAAAGCTAAGAAAAAGAAAACCAAACCCCCATAATGTTGACGACCCCCGCAAATGTATAAAGGACTACGATCTGCGCTTGGAATGTGCGCACGTTGTACAGAACAGGCGCAATGTTCGCTTTGGCGGATATACTCAAGAAGTACAAAGCCGGTATTATTTCCCCATAGGAAATGCAATGGAAAGGGACAGGCGTAAGTAAATCAGACGATTACGCCCTGTATTATAGCTCTCATGAAACGAGACATGAATTTGGCTGCGGATTTATGGTTACCAGGAGAATAAAAGACCTTGTCTCCAGATTCACTCCAGTAGATGAACAGACCAAAGACATATTTTACGAGCGCCTAGAAACAGCATATGACCGTTGCCCTGGCCATGACATTAAAAATCTGCTAGGGGATTTTAATGCAAAAATTGGGAGGGAAAATATCTTTGGCCCCACCGTCGGAAAATTCAGCCACCAGATTCAAGCATCTCGATATACATAAGGCCACCTGGATCTCTCCTGATCAAGTAACGAGAAATCAAATTGATCATGTGATAGACGGAAGGCATTCATCCAGTGTTTTAGACCTCCGATCGATCCGAGGAGCGAATATCGATTCTTATCATTACCTTGTGGCAGCCAAGGTACGCACCTGTCTTAATGTTGCAGCAAAGGTGCGATCTAATACAACACGGAAACTCGACGTCGAAAAGCTGCAAACACAACTCCGCTCAACTTACCCATCTGCTTGAAGAAAGCACTTCTTGTCCCGATAATAGTATAGAAGCACAATGGCAAAGAATTGCCTACTCCCTACAAACTGCAGCAAAAGGAACAATTGGGTACCAAAAACCACCACAAAGAAACCCATGGTACGATCAGGAGTGTCGTAATGCTACTGATGTGAAAAACGCAGCGTATAGGGCAACACGCAGACATTGCTACTGTCTGCGTGTTGCCCTATACGTGATGGAGAATTAACGTAACATGATGGAGAATTATCGGGAGAAAAGGAGAGAGGAGAAACGTGTTTTCAGAAAAAAGAAGAAAGAAAGAAAGAAAAGAAAAACGTGAGCGTGAGCAATGTACAGGAGTCAGAATGAAGTCCGGAAATTTTATTAGTAAAACATTAAACCGAAGTCTTTGGTGCAGGCACATCCTCCTGTAGAGATGAAGAAGGAAACCTGGTGACAGCATTTCGAAAAGCTTCTGGTATCAAATAGTGGCGATGAAAGAGATACCCCAGAACCAATTAGAGATGATGGTATAGAGTGTATACCACCTATCCAAGATGAGGTCATAAAATCAATTAATCGGCTCAAGAACAACAAAGCAGCAGGAGCCGATGGGTTACCAGCCGAACTATTCAAGACTGAGGGCCAGATGCTGGTCAGGAGCATGCACCAGCTGATTAGCACAATTTGGCTAGATGAATGCAAACAAATAGGTCAACCCAATTGAAACCCACTGGGTTACGGAAATCTGGGGGGTTACTCTGTATTGCGTTGCGAAAGCAAGTGCGATGCGAAAGCTAAATGCGTTAAGAGTACAATTTGGTACTCTGTAACGTTCACGCAAACGCATTCGCAAACTAAATTGAAAATAGGGCAACACTGTCGCCACAAAGTAAACAATAACGAAGAATGACAAAAGGAAACGTCAAAAAATTGTAAATGAAAACATATTTTTGTGTGGTACGAGTGAACGAATTAAAAAAAAAAGAATTTTATGAGATCTATCAAATATACTCTCCCTAAGTGACCACGGGTATGAAAATATAAGTACGAATTTATTATGTGACAAATGTTTTCAAATATTTAATTTTTATAGATTTATATAAAATGTCTCAATAAAGATTCGTTTATGTATTTTTTAAACGCTCATCGTTTGAAATATATCCATAACAATTCCAACTCCAATAAAAGAGGCCGCTGCTTTGAAATTGCTTGGACAAGGTGGTTATCAACACCAACCTATAAATATGCACACATAGTTTCACATTTTATATAAAAAAAATAATATATTACTTTTTCCAACCACCGACATCTTTTACAGGAGGTCAATTTGAATTGAGGTCATCAGACAGTTTTGTCCACAAATTGTTGGCGCGTTGTTTCGTATTTGAACTCTGCAACTGTCCCTTTGCCAAATCACTGTGTTGCCCCATAAAATCTACTGAAATTAGGAACTGACGTTGCTGAGCCTGTAACTGTGACTTTTTTGCTGTAAATAAAACCTTTAATGGAGCTTACTTATATGTTTCGCTTCCTTTGCGTTTGCTATTTTGTTAACGCAAGATATTTGCGCTTAACGAACGAGTTTGACATGCGTTTTCGTATTACAGAGTGCGGTGATGCCACATTTGCGTAAAGTAGATGCGAAAGGAGATACGAAAACGAATTAGAGAGTACCAATTACGCGATGCGTTACAATTTTTCTCACGCATCGCAATACAGAGTAGCCCCCCTGGTTAAATGTAAACGTACTATAAAATAGGTTTAGGCTGACAAAAAAGTCAAAAAACAAAACAGGAACAGGAGACGGCCCAAACAAGAAGAAACAATTATCAAGCACCGAAGAAGCTATCTATAATCTTATTGAAATTAAATCGTCTGATGAAGAGACGCAGTGAATACTTAATCCACTTAGGACAAAGGAGAGGATAGAACTAAATGTTGATAGTGCCATACTAACATCAGAAACTTTCCAAAGCCAGTTTGATATCCACCTTCAGCAAAAAACGTAACTTTTATGCACTTACAATGATTTGTCAATTCAAGAGGATTGGAACTATCTCGCAATTGCCTTCTTGACAATCTTGTAGAAGTTCTTTGTTGTTCTCTGGATTTTTCTCTCGAGAGAAATGCTTTCCGTAGGAATAGAATTTCTCCCACATTTTGACGATTGACGGAAATGATTATTTAAATGAGTTACAAACAGAAAAACACCATGGTGGAGGGTATAAAAAATGGTTTAACAACTTCGTTTCACAGATAAAGAATTTAAATCCCATACTTTTGAAACCACGAAATGGATAAACCATTATATAGAGGTCAAAGCATCTTTAAAAAATTAAAACAACATTTTCTTAAGCATATTCTTTATTTATATATCTTGAAAAAATATTATAAGATACATATACGCATATATATATTTGTGTTTGTATGTAAATGTAGACTATATACAATTTCACTTAAATTATCTAATTAAAAAAAGTAATAAACGAAAAAAAATAGGAAGAGATGTAAGCATAATTAAATATAGGAGAGAAAAGCTTAAAAAGTAGAGTTCAGTTGTTTTTTAGTATTTACAAATAGTTGAAATAGAAAATTTTGGTTGACATTTTTTTTTAATTTTCAACCGCAAAGGGAAACACAATAAATATGGGCTTATAAAAAATATAAGGCGAGACAAATCAGAACTAAAGTCTTTTTTGATATAATCACTTTTTTTGAGGCCACAACAAATTAATTGATGTTAGATATAAAATAAAAATTAAATAAAATGTGTAATTTTCTCTGCCGAAACGTTAATTTGTGATCTAGGTTACTTAACTATAAACTATAGTATAGAGTTAAGTAAATGTTATATTAAAAAATATATATATAAGTATTTAACACAAGGGAGCCTATGATGCCAGTTGTTAAGAAAAAACTGTTCAGCATGTTTTTTTTTATAGAAATTGACGGGTTAATATGAAGTAATTGTCTTTTTTAATTTGATTATTTTGCAGTAGAAAAGGTAATGACAAAAAAAAAAAAAAAAAAAAATATGAGACATGCCGTAGTTATCAAATAGAGAAGCCGAAAGTACATTACAAAACTGAGAGTACATGTTTTTCACTTCGATTTTTTAATGAAACTTTCTCTATCATCCGACTTATTTAATGAAAAATCAAATCAGATCTGTTTTCGACAATTCCGACCATCAACATTGTTTTCAGATTATTAAAATTTAGGAAGTTAGTGAAGAAAAAACCCGATAAACTTAGAATTCTTTCAAGAAAATTTGCAGTGTCTGCTTTCGAAAATTTTGAAAAGATAGGACACCGTAATACAGCTCTACTTAGTTTACTGGTAGGACAAACCGAAATACTTTCAAAATTGCACTTCTGGCCCCGTTGCTGACTAAGTCATGTTAAAATCAAATCAAAACGACTTTTAGAGCGATGGGAAAAAACCAAAATATTCCAGAGGAAAAGTATTCTATTTTGAGGTCTCTATTTTACTGGTCTGATTGTTGTGTTCGTTCAATCTGCTCACAAGCTTCTGTATTCCGTTTAAGCATCTACATTATTGACACTACACTGGGAACTGGCATCAAAATCGGACACTGAATCTGAACCATAACCTCCAAAAACTCCAGAAGTCGCACCACCCGCCACACCCGAACTATTTGCCGCGGGAATTGATGTTGTACCCGAACCATTATATGAATGTGGTCCCATTGGTGTGGCATTGTGGGCATTTCTAGGCTTTAAAACATCCGGTATATAGACCGGAGTTGGACCAGCAATTTCAACAATGCTGGGTCTTCGTGCCTGTGTACAACGTTTTATGGGTGACATAAAGGTAAATAAGGTCAAAGTTATTATTAAGGTTATACTTAGAATTATGGCTCTAGCCATGCCTGAGCCTCTGACTGCCGATATCATAGCCATAACTAGCAACAAAATCACCACCGAAAATTTCGTCATTGTTACAGCGGTTGAGTGTATCTTACCGCCATTGCGTGAGATCATATTCGACGGGCCATAGGCAAAATAGAGATTATAGCGATCGACAAAATGTTTAAAGCACACATAGACCATGGCGAAGGGCATAATCAGGGGACAGAAGACACTGTACACAGTGGAAATGGTAAAGACCAATGTTGACCAGGCGTAGTGGGTTCCGAAGGGAAATTCCAGCAATATAGATTTACGAATATAGGGTGTTTCCGCCTTCGACTTGGCCGTTATCAACATATAAATGTACACAATCAATTCGGGGAATCTCAGCAATTCCAATGAGGTACCGATAAAAGCCGAAGTTATAATATAATTGACATAGAACGAACCGCGATCGGGTACAAAGAAACATTCCCAACGTAGCGATTCATCGCTGACCGACCATTCCAATAGCGCTTGGGCTGATGTTAAACCCAATGAGGGTAATATCAAAATCATAAATAACAAATAACCAAAACATTTCGTCATTATGGAATAGTTCTGTTTCGACTTCGTGTAATGGCTCATCCATTTGTCGGAGAACGCAACAATGACCGGCATCAGAATGGACAAAATCCACAGCATAAGAGTAGGTAAAAATTCCGATACTAAAGGTGATAGAGTGAAGATTTTATCTCTGGCCAAAGCCACACTGTTCAGAAGATTAACCACCATGGCGGGAGTGGTTAAGAAGAATAGCGTCACAAACAAGATAATATTCACCGTGAGCCATTTCAACATCCAATGACCACGACTAACATTAAGATTTTCCCAAAATAAATCATTAGGTGAGGGTGCGAAGGATAGATGCCATTGTCTATAGGTTCCCGGTGTAAAATGTGCAACAATATTTTGTGCTTCCTGCACTGTGGACACGGTGAGGAAAGCAATGCCCAGTGGTTCGTTTAGGGCAGCAGCCCTTAGCCGGCAAACATCACCATGCAAGGCACGTTCTTCACGTTGATAATATTCGTAGGCATTTTCGGTTTTACACGAACACGTTTGTGTGCGCACCTGAAAGAGATTGGGGGGTAATTAATAAATGGTTAGAATAAGGATGGGGATATTTTGAATATAGAGGTAATTATACAACAATACAAAAAAAAAAACGAAGAAGAGCAGAAAATCTGCACTCAGCTTGGGAAATATTTTTCTGGGCTGGGCCGACTATATGCTACCCTTCACCACTTTGCGTATATTCTACATATTCTCCTAACAGACGTCGCCTTTTCGAAAGAACATTGACATGAAATCGAACGAAAGTCATATAAGAAATTTGGTGCACCATTTCTATTAATTCGGACGAAAATATATATGGGAGCTATATCTAAAATTGAACCGATTTTCATGAAACCTAGCACACATCATTATAGACTCAATTCAGTACGCTACTCCAAATTTCGTTCATATCGAAAGATATTTAGGGACTTTGGCGCACCATTTACCTTGAAACGGACGAGAATATAAATGGGAGTCATATCTAAATATGAACCGATTTCACGAAACTTATCACACATCATTATAGACTCAATTCAGTACGCTACTCCAAATTTCGTTCATATCGAAAGATATTTAGGGACTTTGGCACATAATTTATCTTGAATCGGACGAAAATATATATCGGAGGTATATCTAAATCTGAACCGATTTCCACGAAACTTAGCACACATCATTCTAGACTTATTTTAGTACGGTATGCCAAATTTCGTGCTAATCGAAAGATATTTAGGGACTTTGGCGCACCATTAAATGGGAGCTATATCTAAATCTGAGCCGATTTTCACACAACTTAACACACATCATTATGGACTTAATTCAGTACACTATGCTAAATTTCGTTTATATTGAAAGATATTTGGGGACTTCAGTGCACCATTTATGTAAAATCGGACGAAAATATATATGGGCAAATCGAAAGATATTTAGGGACTTTTACCTGTTACAAACATATGCACCACAGTGTGGTGAAGGGTATAAAAATATTTTTCCCAAAATTCTACTCACCACCAAACTATCACGATCCCGATGTTGTTCACAATACATTTTTGCATCCCACACCCTTTCATATTCAGCATTGCGGACATAAAGTTTCGATATGTTATAGGCGACCTGGACATCTTCGATGCTAACATCAGGAAACAATTCCTGTATATAATTCCTAATCACCGTCTTATTACGATCATTGGGTGATATATTTGTTATCATTATGGTACGTGTGGCAGCTTTCTTAAATGCATTACGACCCGAAGAACGACGCATTATCAAAACAATCAGAGGTACATATATAATCGCAACAATGACATGTACCCACAACCATGCCGAATCGGGTGGTATATTTGACATTGTTGTGCGAGCAAATGAATTAACATCGTTGACATTATTCGCCGGACCATTGAGAAAATTCACCGGCAGTATGACAACCAATGAAATTGCCGTTATAATGGCCATAACCAACATTAAATGTTTTTGAAACGACAGATAGTAGACAGCATCGGGTCCTGTGTGCAGCAGAACTTGTTCTTTTCTCAACTTCAGTGTTATCATTATCCATGAGAATATACCCTGATCATAGCTAATGGGTGATAATGGTGTTGAGTCGGCTGTTGAATGTGAGGTAATACTACCACGGGGTTCATCCAACCCATTAGCATTGGTACTCGATGATGGTTGCGAATCATCTCTGTGTGCTGCTGCTCCATTACTGGACGTGTGAGGTTGTTCAATGAGGCTGGTACCACGTGAATAGAAAATTTCAGTCCATCGTTTACGATTGCCACCATTGTTAACCAATGCCAAACGGCCATAATCGCCAGCATGATGCCGTAACACAGTGAATAGAATTATAAGTAGGACCCAGGCCGATACGTTTAGAATTAATGTTTCGGGTATACCATTGTAGGCATTGGTAATAACTGTTGTTTTATTGGTCACCGAACAATTGTAGCTTGAGCCATCATCAAAACTTCGAAAATTGAAAAATGACTCCATGGCTGTTTGGAGTTATTTTCTGTTCGTTTGTTGGTTTGGTTTTTTTTTTGTGGGCGGAGTTTTTTTCTTTCTTCAGAATTGATTTTTCTGTTGATTCACCAAATACTGCAATGAAAATGAAGAAAAAATGGGAATTAATTAGAATAAAAGAATATTATTAAATCATGTTTTAATCATAAGAATATTAATTAATATTTAGTCATAAAATATTATTATAAAAGTTTACAAAATTGGAGCTAATGGGATAGCTGGGAAAGGAAGCAATCGTGACTTTAAATAAGTCTAACTTCCTTTCTGTTGTAAATAAAGTTTTAAATGTCTCCGAGAGGAGCGGCTGAAGATGAGTTTACATTATGGTAAAAATTTTCGTAGATGATGATAACCATAAAATTAATATTGGTAATAGTCAGAATGTGTCACAGCAATGGTCTATGGGTAAATCTCGAAGCCGAGGTAGTAATTTTCACTAATAGGCTTTAAATTTCACCATACCATTTCACACTATCGTCCATGGCTAAAGCCATTAGAGGTTTTCTCACCTAATTAATTAATTAATATATTTTCCTTTTCCTTCTTCCGTTTTCTTCTATCACATTTTTCAGGAAAGAACTTTCGTCAACAGCCAACCTGTTACAACAACAACCATAGTAAACAAATCTGGGGTTTACAACTGCAGATCACATAAATCGGAGTCAAACTTGCACCATTGAAATTCCATTTGGACATTGTGACATCTTCCAATTGGAATTGTTGAAAAATAACGGAATCTTCGTCTACTCATGCAAGTGTTTTATCGGAGTCAAACAACAGACCTAGCCAACGTAGTCGCTGCAGCTCGATCCGTCTGACTATATCGATGGATGTTCGAGAATAGATGGTATAGCTCATGGTTCATGTGACAGCGATATTCCTCGTCGACTCAGATTGGCCCATAGATCTTCCGGAAAATGTTCTCTCAAACACTCCAAGAGCTGCCTCATCTGCTTGCGCAAGTACCCATGCTTCAGATCCATACGACTGCTCGGTAATATCAGCGTCTTGTAGAGCGTGAGTTTGGTCTGGCGAGAGGTGGTCTTGCTTTTGAGTTGCTTACTCAGACCATAGTAGCATCTGTTTGATAACACTATTTTCCTCCTTCAAAGCTGATGTTATTAGTTTTGTTTATGGCGGTACCGAGGTAATAAAATCGTTCACTACATCGAAGCTGTAGTTTTCAAGTTCCACAGTTGGTCCTAGTCTTCTGGACGTTTTGCGCTTGGTACCATCAGATTGGTCATCTCGCTATTTACTGTCACTCCCACTTTGGCAGACTCCATCCTAATTCATTCAAATTCGTTCGACGCTGTCGTCGGCGTAGGCGAGTAACATATGCTGCTTGGTGTATAGAGTGCCATTTTTTGCACACATTTGCATCTCGTATGACCTTTTCCAGCAGGATGTTAAACAGGTCAAACTGTCACCCGTTTCCATAATAGAGGGGTCTACGATCCGAAACGACCCGAGTCTTACTCGGCCAACGTCTGTCACTTCAGCCTATTGTGTAAAAGCAATAGGGTTGCTACAACAACAAACTCTGACCTTGTCTGAATCCTCATACGGTATTGAAGGGCTCCAAGAGGTACTTTCCGACTTTAACTGCAGACCTTGTACCACTTAACGTTATCCTGCATAGCCGTATTAATTTTGCCGGAATGCCAAACACAGACATGACTTTAAACACCTCTGAACGGATAGGGCTGTTAAATGCGGCTTTATAGTCGACGAATAGGTAAAATGTGTCGATGTGGGTCCAATAATGTCATTGACCATTGGTTTCAGTCGTTCATACGGCACGCTGGATAGCACTTTATATGCGATGGGGAGGAGATTAATTCTAATTAATTCTCTATAGTTGCACATATCGTCTTGTCTCCTTTTTTGTGCACGCGACACAGAATGCTGAGGTTCCAATCATTGGGCATGCATTTCTCTAGCCAAACGGTACTAATCAGCTGGTGCAGACTCCTGACCAGCATCATTCCACCGGTCTTGAATAGTTCGGCTGGTAATCCATCGGCACCTGCTGCTTTATTGTTCTTCAACCGATTAATACAATCTGAGTGCTGCCTCTGCCGCGCATATAGCGATAGACTTAAGACAATCATGTCGCGGAGTATAAATAGAACAGCTCTGTGAGGTAAATTTTTTGGTCAGGTATAAAATATCTGGGTACAGAATATATAGAAATTTATTTGAGCGGAGATTTAACTTTAAAGACTCAAGTTGAAATGGAAATCATCTTGGAAAAGGTACGGGATTATAAATCGTATTTCCATATCGGATGTTAGTGAAGACTAATTCTTCCTCTTTTAAATGGTGTGTTGTTCCTCAAAAATAACCCCACACTCTCTTCTTTCCTTCTTTCTCTTCTCACAGACAACAATACATGGAAGATCGGCGAATAGAGCTGCTGTTATGTTATTCCGGGAATAGAGCCCATTTTAATCTAAAGTTTTAACTTTATAACATTTTTACTTCAATTTTTCGCATCAAAATTATACAAAGAAAAATCAAGTTCCTATTTTTTGTTCTAAACAATGGCCCTACATTGTCTCAACAACCAATGACACCAAATGAGAGATGCTCTAATAAATTTCATAACTTCGAGATAAGAACGTAAACATAATACCCCGGCACATTCATGTTTTTTTTTGATCAGAGTCAGCGCCGCAACCCGACATTCCACATGCGATGAGATTTCTTGTTGACCGATGACGACAACAGTAGAGTATCTATTATTTTGTATTGAAATTATGCCGACATGTCTGCTGCACTCTGGAGCAAAGAAAGTGATAAAAAATTGTTGATGGTTTTATTATTGCTGCAATTTTCCGCCAAGTGACAATGGTGTGTGTATATTAAATAATTTTGCATGCTTGGGAACCGAATGTTTACAAAAACAATTTTTTTATTTACATATATATTTTATTGTATTTTTCCTTATTGTGTTATCAATTTAGGTCGAAATTAATTAGAAATGCATGAATATAAGTGCATTAACATGATTGCATTGAAATTATAGTAATATTATATATTAGAAAAATTATTTCAGAGAGAGAGAGAGAGAGAGATGGAGAGAGAGGGGGACAAACACAATGGTCAATTGGACTGTTATTGTGAAAGTGACAATGGGTAAATATTATCATTGTTCAAATATGACAAATATTAGGTAAAATTGAATGGGGTAAAATCTTCTAAAATAATTAGTAATTGGACTAACAATGACCATATAAATGTTTGCAAAATTAAGTCTATCATTTTACGATATAGAGAAAATGATATTTTGTAGCGTTTTTAGAAAAAATAAATAAATAAAACAAATAATTTCAAATTTTATTGAAGGAAATGAATATTCCATCAGCATCCACATTATGTTAAAATATTATTCCCATGATGTAAAATGCTTGTACAAGTTTATCTACATTAAACAAATGTTGTAAAACAACCAGTCTAGGTAAGGCCAGATAAGGTAAACATGTTATCCAGTTTGTCCAAAAAATTAAACGATAAACATTGTAACAATTGGTAGATGAGAAAATCAACTATAAACCAGTAAGGAAAGTTAAAAAATTGGACGGTACCAACTATATGATACCATTCACCATTTTGGGTACATACAAGATTAGCTATATGTACAATATCCTGTAGATAAAACATACATAACATATAGCTAATAAAAAGTATTAGGAGGAAGGTGGGAATAGTTTCGATGGTATATATAAATTGGACAGAAAATATATTACGTGCTAAGGTTGCACTTTCCTAACCACTTTATGTTTCTAATGATGTTGTAGATTAAAGCAGGTTCCATAGTTGAAAATAAGCTTAGAGACGGTGGAAAGTGAGCACCCATGCCAGAACTGGACACCGACACAGGAGATGCTCAATTGTCTCTGTCTCTTCCTCGTCAGCACAGAGTCTGCAGTAATCAGTAACATCATGGTTCCATTTACTGGTAAAGGCCCTGATATTGCCCTGATTTTAGCTTTACACAGGTTCAACAGTGAGTTTGTTCTCTTGGTTAACAGAGTCGGCCAGATAGATCTTGACACATTGAACCTAGGTTCGTTGTGCCGGACTTTATTAGCTCGTTTGTCGAAGAACGCCTCAAAGTTTCGAAAAAGACTGCAGATTGGTGGTTTGATTGAGCAATCGATTGCTAGATCTGTAAATTGAGATCCTCGTCTCGCTAATTCGTCTGCTTTTTCATTATTCTCGATGTCACGGTGTCTTGGTACCCAGCCAAGACACAGCCGATAGATGTAAGTGAGTGTTTCCAAAACTGCTCTACACTCAAGGACGACCTCAGATTTGATATTACAGGATTTGATGGCTTTAAGAGCCGCCTGACTATCCACAAATATAGTCACCGGTTCAACGATCTCTGCATCGAGGCTTGTTATCAATTCCACTGCCTTCCAAATCGCGAAGATTTTTACTAGGAAAACACTACAGCTTGTAGGTAAGCTCAAGGGTAGCCTCTACTGAGGATAACGACATCTATATAGTCAAATCTCAGGACTGCTGATATATAGTCGCTTAGTTTTACGCGTTGGTTCAATGTTATACCTAGTTCGTTCAGGATACATCCATGCCCGTAGGTACAAATTCGCCATAGATTTTGTTCATGCAGCCTTAGGGCACTATGCGCTGCCTGACAATGCTGAGACACATAGGCCTTAAGGGCAGTTATTAGAATCGAGGCGGTTCTTTGTACCTTATGGCTAGCAAATTACTCCAAAATTATAAATATAGGTCAATTGTAGCCCTCATATAAGCGTACCCTTCAATTTTCGTTATTTTTGGGTTCTTGAGCGCGTATTTCAACCGAATACGCTGTAATTTGGTATTTTGTATTCGCATATGGTAACAAATCCCTCTACCAAAAATTATTAATATTCGCTCGCTTTCAGTTGTAGTCCCCATATAACCCCCTTTAATCTAAATCAGGTCTTTAGTGTACCATTTCCATTTACATAATATATATATTAAAATAAAATCGGACGAAAATATATATGAGATCTATATCTAAATCTCAACATCATTCTAGACTTAATTCAGTGCGCTGTACCAAAATTCGATACAGCCGATAGATTTAAAGGGACTTTGGTGCCCCATTTACATAAAATCGGACGAAAGTATACATAGAATCTATATCTAAATCTCAACCGATTTTCACGAAACATAACACACGCCATTCAAGACTCAATTCATTACACTATGCAAAATTTTGTTCAAAACGAAAGATATATATGGACTATTTACATTAAATCGGACGAAGTCATGTGTCTATCTCGATTCCTTTTGCCTGTTACAAACATATGCACAAAGACATAATACCCTGTTCCACAGTGTGGTAAAGGGTATAAAAATCCGACCATAGTATGCAGAATGCTATGGATTAAATAAAAAAATTGCAATATCCCGGAAGACATAAAATTATGTCGACTGAGCCTAACTTAGCATAAAATCTAAAATTTTCCTAAAACTATGCTACACTTTGGAATCTAATATATCATATCTCTATGACAAATCACATCCAAACTGCCGATCAACAACATTAAATGCCATACGACAACCCTGGAGAGATACAATTGAAATTAGTGTTACTATCTTAACGCCTCCTAATACCCACACCGACAAAAAGAAGGCCAGCACAATTAAATGATAAACAAAAAACACTGTTTGATATTTAAATGTCGTTATTTTTTTGGGGAGAAATTATGAGGTATTAATAAATTGAAGAACAAAAAAAGTAGCACAATAGCAACAACAACAAAGGAAATGCGACACATGACCAGTATGTTTAAAAATACAACAAATATACCACGATATATTTTTTTCGTAATAAATAAATAAATGACCAAGTGCACAAGAAGAAGTTGCCAGCAAATGATTTGAAAAAATAAACTAAAAAGAAGAAATGTGGATGTATGGAAGAGTCTAAGTGGAAAATTTTTTTTCCTTTTGCAATACCATTAAAAAAGAAGATGGAAAACCATGCAATGAAATAATCGTACATTCACATCGAATATTAGTTGAAAAAAAAAACAAAATCTTGTAATGCACAATAAAAATATTTAGCGTTTCGAAAACAAAACAAAAACAACAATATGAAAAAAGATGAATCATCTAACAAAATGAATTGCTGAAGTTGCCAGAGATGGAAGGAAGGGGGGCAATGGGGATGTGAAACACAGCCGAACACAGACAACAAATAGACTGGTTTTATGGCTTTTTATATTCATATATTGGCTCAAACCAAGGTAAATGACAACAGCGACAACAAACAAATAGGTAGCAGAATAAAAAAATGCCAACAGTATGCAATAATCTTCCAATTTTGCATTGCCTGTCATAGAAAAAATTGTAGGTCTGGAAATCTCATTCCGTATGGCGTCTCCGCGGTTGGCTAACTAAAGCAAAAACAGGAAAGGGGGAATCGTTTACATATGTCACAAACAGATTTTAAGTCACTCACCCATGTGTAAATGGGAAAATCAATGGGGAACCTATAGTTGGAGAGGGCACCCCAACACTTCACCAACAACCACTGAAGTGTTTGAATACAAAACAACAACAAAAAAACTTATCGTTAATTAGACGCGTAGTTGTTGTAGCTATGGGTTCTTAACCGACTGCATTGCAAAACCACAGACTATTGATAGATAGAATTTCAAATCAGGGAAAACCTTCAACTTCAAAGAGTTTTCCTTTTTATATGAAGTTTTTGTAGAAAACACCACTTCACATCAAAATAAGCAAACGATAAAATTGCCACGCAGCACAATTTCATATTTTTTTTTCAAATTATTTGGTTTTTTGTGCAAAATTACGTTTGTTTTTACCAACCAACCAACCGACCACCATCCATCATTCACTCTAATATTTACCAACACCACCACCACCCCGTTCAAAAAACAGCCCGTCGTCGTCGTCGCCGCCACTGACTACACGATAATGATTTCTTCACATTGCCTTTTCTAGTTGAGAGTAGTTAAAACGTCGTTGTCGTTTTGCATGAATTGTAATTTCCATTTCTTTTTTAAATAATTATTATTAATTATTTCATGTTTTCTTCACTTGCTCTTCTTCTTACCTATTCAAAAATATACTAAATTGTTTTTTTATTTCTATTTTGGTTTGTTGTCGTTATTTCTTTTTTTGTTTTTTAATTACATTTACCACCACTTTTTATTAGTTCATTATATTAAATATTTATTATTTTCTTTTTCTATTCCTCCACTACTACTGCGCTAGTGTGTGTTGTTGTTTTGGCCCGACCATGACAGCTGCTGGCTGATTTTGTTTTGTATAGAGTGGCTGTCAAAGTTACACTAATCGCTCTAAATAGGCAAGCAAAGTAGAATGTTGTTATCGTCATGGCTCTAATTGGAATTTGTTATCGATTAATCGTTTCGATTGTGCTTTCCGGTTGTGTGCCAACGTTCTAGAAATGAAAGGTTCGTTATTATTGATGATTTAAAAAGGGATTTAAATATCGTTGAAAATAATAATTGGAATCATGGTAAAGGGTTATCCATATCGTGGTTTTAAAAGTATGGGACTGAAATTCGACATCTTTCAAATTATGATGTTAAATCAATTATTTTTTTTTAGTTGAAAGTCAAACATTTGGTCTGTTCTCGTACTGCAAAACAAAAAAACGAATTTTCCTTTCTGATATTGAAGAAAAAAGTAAAATCTAGTAGATTTTTTTTGCAGTACACGGGAACAGACCAATTGACGAAAATGGATCGCTTAACTTTCTCACAACGCATAAACGTTATCAAAAACTACTACAACATGTAAAATAGTATCAGTCGGTGTTGCCGACAGATATATTCCCTCAGCCTATGGTTGGAGGCGTATGTCTAAGGAATAATACCTGTGTTTTTATTGTTCCCTGTATATAAAGTTTGGACAGGTTCCAGATAAGGTTGCCCTATGGACCCCACATTAGAATTTTAGGTCGGTTTGGAAAACCAATCAATCAAACATAATTTTATCTTGATACTGAATTAACAGATTTTCAAAACGACAATTTTCGGGGAAGGTACCAGAAGCAGTGGACCACCGGGTACCATATTCAACCTTGATCCATGTAAGGTAAATACATTACCATGTGTCATCCATATGCGACCTACAAGTCTTCGAAATGTTGACCCTTTGTGAGGAGATACTAAAAGGAGTGGATAAGTCCATCTTACAACATTACTTAGATATGGTGAAAATATTAGGTTGTGCAAAGTTTGGTTCAAGTAGGATAGTTCATTCACAGGATATTCTAGGAAGGCAGTTCGGAAAGTTCTTACCCTCGCACAGAAAGCGCGGTATAAACAGGAAAAAGTTAAGTGTTTTGGAAACTTCCATCTCTGTTATGAACACCTGTTAAATATTATTTCGATCCGGCAACTCCTTCATATAAAAACAGGTGTTCAAAAAAGACGCATCGGCAATTTTTTACAACGGAAAAATTAGAAATGCGTACTTTCATTGTAAAAAAAATGCGGATGCGTCTTTTTTGGCGCATACCAAAATACCGGAATTATTGGACCAATATTGATAATTTTTGGCGGAAGGAACCCAACATATCAAATTACAGCCAATTCTATTGTGCGCAGCTATTTCAATTTGTAAGATCATATTTTGAAATGTTCTCTTCTAGTTGATCTTTCCATCTAATTCGTGGCCTCCCCATTCTGCGTGAGCTGGGGAATCCTCATCCATTCTCATAAGATGACCTAGCCAAAGTAGTCGCTGTAGCTCGATCTGTCTGACTATGTCGATTTCCGAGAATATATGGTACAACACATGGTTCATTCGATGGCGATATTCACCGTCAACGCAGATCGGCCCATAGATCTTTCGGAGAATTTTTCTCTCAAACACTCCAAGAGCTGCCTCATCTGCTTACGAAAGTACCCATGCTTCAGATCCATATAACAGCACGCGTAGTAACAGCGTATTGTAGAGTGTGCGTTTGGTCTGGCATGAGGTGGCCTTGTCTATGAACTGCTAACTCAGAACATGGTAGTAGTTGTTGGCCAACACTATCCTTCTATATATAACATTTTTGACTACATCGAGGCTGTAGTACTCAAGATCCATAGTTGGTCCGAGCCAACTGGATGTTTTGCGCGTTGATGCCATCAGCTTGGCCTTCTCGCCATTTACTGCTAGAATGCAGGAATGCCAAACGCAGACATCTCTTTATACACCTCTGAACGGATATGGCTGTCGAATGCGGGTTTCATATGCGACGAATAGGTGGAATGTGTCGATATGTTTTCGTGGGTGTTTTCCAGGATTTGGCGCAGAGTGAAAGTATGGTCAATGATGGATTTGCCAGGTCTAGATTCTGGGACGGAACTTATGTTGATAATTTTTGTTGGAGAGATTTGGTGCTCAATAAGAACACAGTGTGCCAAATTACAGTGTATTTGGTAAAAAGGCATTATACCGAAATTTATATAGGCGGTATGCCTAAACGTAGACCGATATAACCCATTTTGGAACTTGATCTGCCTTCAGGCAAAAGACAAATTTATGTAAAATTTTGGCGATCTCTCTCAACTCATTTAGAGCCTAGTAATCAGAAAGGCGGACATGTCTACTATATAGGGTCCAAAATGACTATTTCGATGAGTTATACCATAGACAGACTCAATCTTGATGGCCCAGATGGTTAAAATTGTTTTTGGAGAGATCTACGGAAGGAACCACGATATTCCATACAACAAAATTTCAGTGGCGATTCTTTAATTGTCATGGGAGCATTTTGATTTGGCATTTCCTAGTTGTCAAATGAATTCAATGGAGTACGTTTAAGTCTTGGAAAGACTCGTTTTTCAGCAGGGCAATTCGTCAGTTCATAAAAGTCGCCATACTTAATGGTTAAAATCAAAAAATATTCCAACTTCCTACCAGAATCCGATTGAGAACATATGGGGAATCTTGACTCTTCGTGTCGATGCAGAAAACCACCAATACCAAACTGTGTTTAAACCAAAGGAGTGATTATTGATGAATATTTGCGAACAAAATTTGATAGACAGTATGATGGGCAGAATTTTTGAACTTATTCAAAATAAGGGAGAGTTTGATGATTTTATTGTGTACAATAACTTAATGGGTCCATTGTATATATCAACTAACATACCAATTGAATAAAAAGTTCATATATAGTTATGATACGCAGTGTAGTAGTCGTCTTTGAGTAGAACCGAATTCACATACAAATGGCCATTAATCCATAAATACAAATTATAATGGACAGACGGGGGAAAAACATGTGTAAATCGAATCAGCTAGTCGAAATATATCGGTGGTCTTGGAGTAATATTTCGCTGTTTTACAAACTCTTGGGAAAATAAAATTTCTCACAACATATTTGTGTAGGGCATGTAGAAATATAGAAAAAAATGTAAATGTGCCGGGAACGAAAAAAATGCCCAAAATCTGCTCAAGTCGTAAATTTTACATTATTTATGCCCACTTTTGGGCATAAATGCCCATTTTCGGCAACACTGATCGTGACATAACATACTGTTAATATTTGAGTGAAATTGTATTGTTACTCTCTGAAATTCAGTGTAATTTTTGGGAAAAGCTAGCTTTCAGAGTGTAAAAATATTCTCTCACTTGAGGAATGACTGAAACAGAAACATATTTTTGATGCATAGACTAATGAAGATATAGACGACGAAATACTCAAAAAATGCGCGGTCAAGTGACTCAAAATAAAAAAACTCAAAAATTTTTAAAGACGTTTTTTGGGGAAAATTGCCTAATTTTCTTTCATGTTTTTATATGTGTATTAGCATTAAAAATTGAGTAGCGCATTCATCAGACTCAATTCAGAGAGGACTGGTGAGAGCATTTGGTCGTCTATATTTTCATTAGTCTATGGTTATGTCACCATATCGTGACATAACATAATCAAAGACCTGTAACATAGACTAATGAAGATCATTCATTTTTGATGATGATCTCTCAGTTGCGCTCTCCCACACTTACTCTCAATTTAGCTCTGTTCAACACTGGTCTATACATTCATTAGTCTATGGTCTATGCATCAAGAATATGTTTCTGTTTCAGTCATTCCTCAAGTGAGAGAATATTTTTACACTCTGAAAGCTAGCTTTTCCCAAAAATTACACTGCATTTCAGAGAGTAACAACACAATTTCACTCAAATATTAACAGTATGTTATACCACACTGACATCTTCATTTAAACTTCGACTATCAAATGTCCTATCTTTTTATATATTTTATGTCTTTGTTTTTGGTTACATATACAACACTAATTTTACATTACAACCAATGAAATATGTGGTATGTAATACTTAATAGAGGGCGCCCTTTAACCGTTGCATACTTTTAGGCTTACATGAAATAGGTGTTGGTTAGCGGATATAGATGTTACTGATAGCTGTTGCTTCAATTTTAACAGCAATGGAATACGAACAGCTATACGTTTCGCTTTAGACACCGTCTAAGTTTCTTCTCATAATGTTTTACCAATATTTCGTCAATAATTTGCCTATTAGTATTACCACTTCTAAGTGAAGAAATCTCGTTCTTTTTTTATGCCAGTGTATTCTCTATTAATTGAAAGCCGATCACAAAACTTTAACATTTCCTATCAGCTTGCTAACTTATATCTTATCTTAGTGCGAATTTACGAAATTACAACCATCGATTGGAAAAGTTAACACATCCATTGTGAGATAATTGAAATATTTCCCCCCAAAAAGTAATAATCATTTGATAATTTCTCTAATGTCATCGAATTTTTGTTTATTTCATCAAATATAAACTATATAAACCCTCATTCTAACCCTGCCATTTTGTCAGTTCCATTTTTTGCTTTGCAGATATTTGAGTCAAAATGAAATTGAATTTTATAGTCTTCAACTTTGCCATTGCTGTTAGCATGGCTGTAGCTCTACCCACGGCAGAACGTCAAAATTTTATACAAATTAATCGTCCCGTCGGATCACCATTAAGTCAATATCTTGCTAATCGTCCAGCGCCGCCATCGAAGAAACCCACTTCGTCCGTCGCACCCATTGAGCTGACATTCAGCCAACAATTGGCGAATAAAATTCCATCAAAATTGCCATCAAAAATTCCGGTGGTACTTTCAACGGTGAACAAGCCTCAAGTGGATATGTTCAATGGAAAAGTTGTCCCAACACCCAAATATCCTGCTTCGTACTATGAGAATTTGGAAAAGGAAACTAATGTTGAAGAGAAAACCCCATTAAAATAAATTTTATTTGATTAAAAAAAAAATGCTAACAACTTGAAATTTTAATTGGATAATTAAAAAAAAAAAAAACATTTTCCACTAGGAAATTATTAAAAAAAGAAATAGAAATTAAAATTATATAAATTATGAAATAACTCAGGGAACAGATGTCCAACAGTTGGACTGTGAAAAATGGAAAAAGTTTGATGAAAGTTTGAGATTCGTCTCTTTATACTTCTTGGAATTCTGTATTTTTCACGAAGTTCTTCAGTCTTTTTCATTTATGTCCCCCTCATGTCTTTTAGGTCATGAATTTCTCAAGAATTGTTGTAAACTCTCGGCGAAAGTTCTTTCCTGATTTAGGATTTGAAGAGGGTAGCCGGTTAAATTATGTCACATCTATTGTTTTTAGCAATAAGTCTATGGACAATATACTTCTAGGCTTGGGCGGAAAATTGAATAGATGGAGTGTGTCGTGAGGGCTTTGCTGGCAGAAGGGATACCTATTTACAATTCCGGCGACAATCCGCTCTCGATTCGAATTGAGAACATTGCTATAACCGGATTTTTGTTGTGAGAGTACCGAACTGGTTTGCCTAGGAAGAAGCCTCTCACTGTCCGAAATTGCAGGAGAATGTTGGAGTAGGACTTTGTTGCATCTATAGCCATTTATGGCTTAGGAGACAGCCTGTTAATGCACGGATTTTATCGTGTTGGCTATCGACGAGCTGTTGGCAACCGATGGAATGGCTTCATGGATGCCATCACGATAGTGCCTGAAATCTGATGACATGGCAGATAGCAGGAGCTTTCTAGTTAGTTAAGATGTGATCGACACTCGTCATCTACACACTCCCGGTTGCAATTCGGAGTGCATTATTTTGAGTAGTTTGCCAGGATCTTCATTGTGTGTTGCTAAGGAATTTGTCCAGACCCTGGCAAAATAATTAATGATGGTACAATCGATGCCCTTGTATGTCGTTACCAACATTTCTTTATCCTTGCCCAATGAGGTGCTAGCCAAAGCTTTTAGAACTTTATTCCTAGGTTTCATCTTCTGGTTGAGAAGATGAGGTTATCAAAGTCCACTCCAATGATTTTTGGATTATGGACGTTGAGTGTACGCCTACTTTTGATGGAAACGTCATGTTCTAAATTAAATTCTCGCGTCCATGAAGTGAAAAGTAACACAGTTGATAAAGTTATCAACTTGCGCTCCCGGAAAAGTTGATGATGGTGGCTAAGTAGTTGGAAATTGTTGCACATACGCCGTCAATGTTAAGCCCGGACGAAATAACCGTACAGTCATTGGCTTATGACACCACTGAGGAATGGCTAGTTTCGCAAAATAAATATTTAATGAATTGGGAGATAGGACAACGACTTGCGGTACTCTCATCTCATTCTCAAGGAACTCAAGGAAGGCTTGCCAACCATTAAGGTAAGCGGCAGGCCGACGCTTGATATCTCTTAGAAGGGTGGAATTTGTTGTGTTGGATATCAGTTCAAAATGATCGACCACATCGAACGCCTTGGACAGATATTACGGACACAATGGTCTGTACAGGAATTCGTCGCTGATTGAGGCCATTCGAAATCTTGAAAATAATTTCTTCCAAAGCCATCGTCTTCCTGAAACTGTGTTTTGGTGGGTAGCAAGACCGAAATGGTGTTTCAGGGACGGAAGCAATAGAGCTACAGATGAAAGAAGAGAAATCGGGTGGTAGGATTCCCCCTTAGTAGCGGATTTATCAGGTTGTAGAATTGGACTAATCCGGGCATCTTTCCAAATATCAGGAATTGCAAACTGTGAAATCAATAATTCGAGGATTTGGTTCAGATAACCCACCCCTATTGCAGCAAGCTTCTTTAATATGAACGTGGAAATACCGTCTGGACCTAAGGCTTTGCAGACTTGGATTTGGAAATAATTGCCTCTTTTTCGCTGGCTGTGAGTGATAGGGGTTGCAAGTCGTGTTTAAGATTCTTGGATCTCTGGATAACGTATTCTATCCATTTAGAGCGCCTATGTTCAAGGACTAAAGCATTTTTGTCAGCGCTTAGCTGCGGTATTCTGTCATCAGCGGGGTTTTCGGCAAGAAATTGATCGCCTTGCTGTGCCAATCTAGGTGCTCTGGTTGGATAATTTGGTCCCATGCAGGAACGAAGCGTTTTGTCGCTTTTCTGACACATGGTGGCACAGGTGTTGCATAGAACATAATGAATTTTAGAACACAATGAATTTTGTGAAGCGTGTTGGCTTTATTATAATTCATGAGTGCACGCTGGTCGGGCTCCAGGCTCGAGTTTTTCTAAAGTGATCAGGATGGGAATATGGTCGGAATTTTAAGCGACCTTGATTTGACAGGAGGTACATGGATGGAGCGATGAACTGACAATAGTAATGTCCGGAGAGCATGTTAATGGAGGCGAAATCTGATGCGGCTATCTGGTTCGCAATAAGAATACCGAAGTTGATAAACCCATATAGCATGATGAGCGTCGAAATCACCAGATTTCAAGCATGGATTATGCTTGAAATCTGGCGATTTCACACAGATTGATTATGCACGGATGGATAATGCTTGATTGATAACATTCCTTAATGCTGTTGGCGGATGGAATATAAACATTGACAATTTCAATACCAGAATTCGGATGCATCTAGGAAAAGATCATATAAGAAGCCGCCAGATAATCCATGCGAGATCCTCACCATAGTCCCTATCCCTGTCTCCACAAATGATATTGTAATTCTCGAAGGAGGATAGGGTACAAGTGTTGGTCAGCTTCGGTTCTTGAAAAGTCGCAATGAGGATGTTGTTTTCATGCATGACAGCTGTACTAAACGATATGATCTTGTAGTTGACTTCTATGTCGATCTCCTTCTTAAATTTGTTCAAAGTAATATTATCGTCGATTACTGCGTAGCAGAGCCCCCCTCTGTAATGCTTTCCCACAAACACTTGCGGCTCCTTGTCATTGTTTGCTGTCTGTCATTTTGCTGCCTTGTATTTTCTTTTGGGATTCACAGACTCTACGTAAGATTCCAAGTCTCGTCTTCTTGATAACAGAGCCAGCTTTGAATTGCAGTTGCTGATCTCCTTTTTGGCAACCGTCGCCCAACTTTATGAAATATTCCGAAGCGGCGTTCATCTTATTGATACTACAGCCACTTTGACTTGGGATTCACATATATTTCTCTTTGTGGTTGTGGTTCTTGCATTCGCCTGCTCTTCTGGAGACCTAATCCTCTTCGATGGTTCCGTGGATTATCCATCTGCTCTTCATTTTTTTTCTACGATTCATTTTGGTCATTTTCCGCCTTTGTCTATGTAATGCTTTCTGATTACCTTCGTTCGTACTTACGGCATCTTGATGTTAGACTCAGCTTTGACTTGGAATTAATCTATCTTTCTCTTTGTATTTGCGGTTTTTGCATTCGCCTGCTCTTCTGGAGACCTTATTACCTTCGGTGCTTCGAGGATGTAGCGGGAAGATCGGGGTTAATTTTAGAAGCAACCTTCGTTCTCGCATTTATGCCTCAGATACTTCTCTTATTTTTTGCCGTGAGCTTGGCAATATCCCTGCCAAAATACCGACACTTCGATTTGAAAATGCGACAAAAGGAAGCGGCAGCTGTTTATAGAAGTTCTGCCGAAATGCCAAAATACAGACACTTCGATTGGAAAATGTGACAAAAGGAAGTGGCAGCTGTATGTAGAAGTTCTGCCGCTTCCTTTTGTCGCATTTTCCAGTCGGAGTGTCTGTATTTTGGCATTTCGGATTTCAATGTACGTCCTTGTTCTGACATAGCCCTTTAATGAAAATTTTAATGGGGCTAGATGCATTTTCTAAACAAAATTACTGTAATTGTTCTTGGTGGGTAAAAAACTTCTCTGAATTTTTTTTAAGTCTATGGATTGACCTACATATAAAAATCCCTCTCCAGTTTAAGTGTTTTAATGGGTCTAGGTGCATTTTCCAACCAAAATGACTGTAATTCAGCATTCGGGGTTCTTGGTGGAAGACAATTTGTAATGTGGTTCCATGTTTTGGTATAGCCCCATGCCATCACCTTGGGTATTTTTAATGCTCACCACATGGTGGAGGGTATAAAAAGTTCGGTTCGGCCGAGATTGCTAATGCAACTACCTAGATCCATCACTGATTTCAGAAAGTGGTTCAAAATATTGTCATTTTTTTGCATCAGATATCTTTTTTGATTAAACAAAACACAAGAGCTGCTTATATCAGTTTTTGTTCTCACTGCATAGCTTTGCTTGATGAAATAACGTGTAATTACTGTTGTTATATCTTATCTGAAATTTTTGACAAGGCGAATAATGTTTCCCATTTTGGGTGTTTGGCAGTACAAAAGCTCAAAACTGTCTTTCAAATATTGCGTAATTTTTAGTTTCAATTTGCAGAGAACGGTGGCGCTATGAAATTATTAAATTTTATAGTTGTGATGGCTATTTTGATTGTCGGAAATTCATTAGTCCCCGCCGATGGTTTCTTTTTATCGGGTCCATTGAATTTATTCAATCGCCTGTTATCTGCATTGACACCACCACCAAATGGATTGGGATCCGCAAGTACAACAATATTACGTTCGCCGCAAGACAACAGCAGCAGGAAGATACCGCCACAGCCCCCTGTAATTCTAACGGAACCAATTTATTAGTTATTATTGGATATCACAATAATATGAAATAGAAAAAAATATTGTAATTTAAAATTGAGTTTTATTTCAAATATTTAGTAGTGGGATGTAAGATATTGGGGCAACTGCATTTTTATCTATTCCCGTACTGCAAGAATCTACTAGATTTTACTATTTTCTTCGATATCATAAAGGAACATTCGTTATCGTAGTAAAAAAAGATTATTGCAGTATGGGAACAGATAAAATATATCAAATACTTCTGTAGTACAATTTAAAAGACAATTTGTGTGTCAGAAAAAAGTTTGATGGAAATTGAAAAATTTTCTTCGATTTTTGGATTTCGAGCAGGAAAGTAATAAAATTTTGGGTTATATGGGAGCTATATCAAAACTTGGACCCAGGGACCCCATGTTGGATTTCTATATTTGCTTTGACATTAAAAACGTGTATACAAAATTTTGGCCCCCTATGTCAAGTGGTTCGGCAGTTAATGAGTTTATACCCAATTTTTGGGTAAATACTCAATGAGTTTATACCATTTGTATGGGGGCTGCCAGTAAACGTGGACCTACATACATAAAAATTTGCATGGACAGTTTGTACTCAAAAAGAACACTCTGTGCCAAATTACAGCTAATTTGGTTGTAAAATGTGTCTAATAGACAAAAAATACCTTAAATCGGGAGATATAATTATATGGGGGCTATATCAAAACTTGGACCCAGGGACCCCATGGTGGATTTCTATATTTGCTTTGACATTAGAAACATGTGTGCAAAATTTTGGCCGCCTATGTCTAATGGTTCAGCAGTTAATGAGTTTATACCCAATTTTTGGGTAAAAACTCGGGTATTTACCCACGTCTTTAAAGTATCGTAAAACTATCCTTTCTAAATCGATTTGATAACAGAAACCCGGAAATAGGGTGTAAGATGTTGTATTACCGAGTCACTGTAGTAAATACTCAAATAAATAACCGCAAATGGGTATTTACCCGCCCTTGGGTATTTACCCGGTAAATACCATCTCTACATATAGCAGAAGCCTACTTCTCTCAACTTACCTACCAGCTTGACGAAAGCACTCCTTGTCCCGATAGTAATATAAAAGCACATGTCAAAGAATTGCCCATTGAAGATTGCAGCGTATTGGACAGTATTGGGCGAACCCCTGCACGCGTGCACTCTCGCGAGAGCAAATATCATTGTTCTCTCACACACATTCAACTGAACAAACAGAAAACCCATTGATACACACACATAGACAAATGCGTTAGAACCGATTTTTTACGCTCTGCTCGTGCCTGGTATAGGGCAACCCTGCAGGCATTATCAGCACGTAATGAGAGAGAGAATTATCGGGAGAAAAGGAGATAGGAGAAACGCATTTTCAGAAAAAGAAAAACAAGAAAAACGTGCGCGTGAGCAAATCGAGATGTACAGGAGTCAGAATGAGATCCGGAAATTTTACCAAACCGACAGCTTTGGTGCGGGCACATTCTCCTGTAGGGATGAAGAAGGAAAACTGGTACAGATACAGACAGCGTGTTGAGGATTTGGAAGGAACATTTTGCAAAGCTCCTAGTCTCAAATGGCGATGGTGTAGAAGATACCCCAGAACCAATAAGAGATGACGTTGTAGATTGTAACCACCTAGCCAAGATGAGGTCAGAATAACAATTATCGGCTGAAGAAGACCGGTGGTCAGATGTTGGTCAGGAACATGAACCAGCTGATTAGTACACTTTGGCTAGAGGAATATATGCCCAATGATTGGAAGCTCAGCATCCTGTGCCCTGTGCACAATAAAGGAGACAAGACGATATGTGCCTTCCCATCGCATATAAAGGCTATCCAGCGTGCTGTGTGAACGACTGAAGCCAATGGTCAGTGACAATATTGGACCATACCAATGCGACTTCAGACCTGGCAAATCCACCACTGACCAGATTTGCACACTGGAAATGATCCACGAAAAATACATACACCTTTTCGTCGACTAAAAAGCCGCATTTTACAGACCAATCCGCTCAAAAGTGTTTAAAGCCATGTCTGCGTTTGGCATTCAGCAAAATTATGCAGGATAACTTTAAGTGGCACAAGGTCAGCAGTTTCCTGCTGGAAAAGGTCATACGAGAGGCAAAGGCGAACAGAAATGGCACTATGTACACCAAACAAGACACGTTAATCGCCTACGCCGAAAAAAATCGATATAATCGGGCCGAACATTGCGAGCAGTAACATCCACTTTTGAACAAATTGAGAAGGAGTCTGCCAATTTGCCTACGGCGATTTTATATACATCGGTACCGCTATGAACAAAACTAATAACATCAGCTTTGAAATCCGGAGAAGAATAGTGTTGGCCAACAGATGCTACTATGGTCGGAGTAAGCAACTCAAAAGCAAGGCCGCCAGACCAAACTCACGCTCTACAAGACGCTTATGTTGTATGGATATGAAATATGGGTACTTGCGCAAGCAGATGAGTCATCTCTAGGATATCGGTGAATATCGAATTAACTATGAGTTGTACCATCTATTCTCGGACATCAATATAGTCAGCCGTATCGAGCTGCAGCGACAACGTTGGCTAGATCATGTTGTGAGAATGGATGAGGATGTCCCAGCTCAAAACTCATATAAAAGCGAGTCAACTGCAGGTTCACACAGAAGGGGAAGACCACAAATACCATGGAAATTTTAAGTGGAAGACAACATTTCGGAACAGATATCGTGTTAAGGATCTGGAAGGAACATTTTTAAAAGCTTCTGGTACCAAATGGTGACGGTGAAGAGGATACCACAGAATCAATAAGAGGATACCCCAGAATCAATAAGAGGATACCCCAGAATCAATCTGGAAGGAGCATTTTAAAAGCTTCTGGTGCCAAATGGTGACGGTGAAGAGGATACCCCAGAATCAATAAGAGATGATTTTATAAATCGTATACCACCTAGCCAAGATGAGGTCAGAATATCAATTAGTCGGCTGAGGAATAATAAAGCAGCAGCTGCCGATGGATTACCAGCCGAACTATTCAAGACCGGTGGTCAGATGCTGGTCAGGATTATGCACCAATTGATTAGTACAATTTGGCTAGGGGGATACATACCCAATGATTGGAACCTCAGCATCCTGTGTCCCGTGCACAAAAATAAAGACAAGACGATATGTGCCAACTATAGAGGAATTAGTCTCTTTCCCATCGCCTATAAAGTGCTATCCAGGGTACTTTGAGAAAGATTGAAGCCAATGGTTAATGACATTACTGGACCATACCCATGTGGCTTCAATCCTGGCAAATCCATCATTGATCAAATTTTCACTTTGCGCCAAATCCTTGAAAAGAACCACATCGACACATTTCACCCATTCGTCGACTATAAAGCCGCATTCGACATGCCTATCCGTTCAGAGGTGTTTAAAGCCATGTCTATGGTCTGAATAAGTATTTCAAAAACAAGGCCACTTCTTGCCAAACCAAACTCACACTCTACAAGACGCTGATATAACCCGTGCTGTTGTATGGATTTGAAGCATGGGTACTTGCGCAGATGAGGCAACTCTTGGATTGTTGAGAGAAAAAGATCTATGGGAAGACGGTAAATATCGCCGTCGAATGAACCATAAATTTTACCATATATTCTCGGACATCGACATAGTCAGAGATATCGAGGACGCCCCAGCTCAAAAGTGGCATATTAAAGCGAGCCAACTGACGATTCACCCAGAAGAGGAAGACCACGAATTCGATGGAAAGATCAAGTGGAAGACAAATTTTCGGAACATGGTCTTTATAATTAGATGAGTTGCGCACAATACTGACGCGCCTGGAAATATTTTGTAAGCTGGGCCTTTGGAACAAGGCTTAGCTGTCAAAAGACAGCTAAGAAAGTAATTATACTGTTGGAAGATGGAACAGGTACTGTGTGTGATAGGCTCACACAATCTGCCGGATTTTACGACCCGCAGCTGGGGGCAATTGCATCGGATGATATCCCTTCCAGATAATTGTTGTGAAAATTATGACAAACATGGTGGGAAACTCCAACGCACACGGGGTTGTGTGAAAATGAAAGAGTTTGGTGATAATAACATTGTCTAGAATAAATAAGCTAGGCATTATTAGGCAGTGTTACACTTAAGTAAAATAAAATCAGTGTTAAAGAAACATTCATCAACAATGCGTCTCCCTTCTTCTTACAATGGTCTTTCAAGTTGGAAGAGCTGCACACAAGACGGATACACCTGGAAATCTCTTTTAAGCTCGGCCTTTGGAACAAATGTTCTGTCAAAAGCCAGCTAAGTAAGTAAGGTGGTTGTATTTTGGTAATTCGTTTCTTTTGGCAGCGATTTACCATGGCTTAGCCCCTCATACTGATTTTAGGTAAGGTAGGTAATGTCGGTCCGGTCGAACTCATCTACTTTTTTACTTGTTATTGATTTCTACTATTTTCAAAATTTGTCAACCACACGCCAATTTCTTTGCAATGGAATTTGTCTGTCATCCCCTCTAGATAGGTGACACACAGCTGACATATGGTAATTTGTGGTTTGGAATACTTATGCGGATCAATTCGTCAAACCGCAACACAAAACAGTTTATTCAAGTGACACAAATACTGAAATTGTAAGCTTACAACCTGGAGCTTGAAGAGTAAACACAACAATGTGATGAGATAGACAATAGACCCAGTGGTGAATGAATGACACAATAAATCTCAACAGTGTCAATGGGGGACAGGAAGCGACAGTGACAGTTTAACAGAAAAGACAGCTTGAGGCGCCGCAATGAAACTGAAAACAACTTCATTTAGAACGGATGGAAATACTTCAAACCCACAAATGTCCATCAAACATCTAATTGGGGTGTTCTTAGGCTTTTCTTTGTCACATTGACAGTGATGGCAAAAAAATATGAGAATGCGGTTTGTGTTGTAGAAAATTGCATAACGTGGTTTATGCGGTGTTAATTGTCAATTAATTTGCATCAGATAATTGTTTACTGTGGTCAAATATAATGGAGGGGCGTGGCCAACTTCTGCACAATTGCATGGGTAGTTGTTGGGCAATTTTCCAGAAGCTATACCAGTTTTTCTTAATACTTTAATGGCCACTTAAAAACTTAAAATTAAATAACATCCATAGACGATATTCTAATGATCTACACGAGACTATTTTAATTGAATTTAAGTCAAACCACAACCTGTTGCAACTAAACCTACTGACTTAATTGTTAAAAAAATAATAAATAATGAAAAAATCGATTCAATATAACCGACAACTGGTATTTAATTATTTATCGCAATTTTCTAGATGTGGAGTCGCCCAATTTGTCACAACATACATGGTAGGAGATATTGGGAATAACTGCAGGCTAAGCACAAACATGCCCACAAACTGGATATTGTAGAACAATTTATGTTTATCACTTTTTCTGATGAGTTTTAATTTCGTTGGCTTTGATGGCCGTGTTTGTATAAATACAGGGTTGCCCATATTCGACGGACCCATCTGGCAACGCCATAACTTTTGACAGAGATGTCACATCGCTTAATGACATACCGCGTTTGAAGCGTCAGTCCAAGCAGATTCCAGATGAACCAATACACGCCACGCGAGCGCTCTGAAATAGTTGAAATTTACAATCAACAGAAGAAGTCAATTGTGAAAACTCAACGTGCTTTTAAAACATTCAAAAATGTGAGAAGTGCGCCTTCTAAGAACACCATTAAGCGTTTATACGAACAATTTTCGACTGGTAAGGCTCTTCCTAATCCGAAGAGGCCATATTTGAGAGGTCCGTTCTCAGCACTTGGGCATGGCTCGGTTCACTTTACAACGGATTATTCGCATTGATTTGCATTTGTTCCCGTACAAAATTCAATTGACGCAAAGAATGTTGCCTGCGGACAAGCCTCGTCGATTGGAATGGGCCCAAAGAGTCATCGAAATGACCGAAGATGACGAGCGATTTTGGAACAAAATTATCATGTCCGATGAAGCCCATTTCACATTGAATGGGACCGTAAATAAGCAAAATTGCCGTTTTTACGCCACTGAAAATCCTCAGGAGATTCAAGAAGTGCCCTTCATGACGAAAAAGTCACAGTTTGGTGCGGCGTTAGTGCTAAAACTGTCATTGGGCCGTTTTTCCTCCAAAATAAAAATGGCCAATTATTCGTCGAAAGCGTATGAGGCAGTTCTCCACTGCACACAAGTCACATAACAATCGATTTTCTGAAGAATTTGTTTCCGAGCCGTTTGATGTCGAAAAGTGGTGATTTGGACTGGCCACCGCGTTCGCCCGATTTGACGCCGCCTGACTTCTTCTTGTGGTGATATTTGAAGTCAAAGGTTTACGTTAACAAGCCAAGGACCGTAGAAGAGCTCAAGGACAACATTCTTGAAGAAATAGCCACTATTCCGGCCGAAATGTTGGCAAAAACGATGGAAAATGCAGCAAAAATGGCACAATACGTCATCAACGCCAGTGGCGGCCATTTGAGAGATATCATATTCAAAAATTGATGTAAAAAAAAAAAAAAAAACATTGCCAACCGCTAAATGTTTATTTTTTTCTTTGATTTTTTTAAAAAAAAAAATATGGGCCCGCGAATATGGGCAACCCTGTAGTGTAAAGTCGGCCTAGTAAATTATAGCAAACTATGTCAAACTCAATAATTGGGCCAATCTTCTACTGAGCGTAAGTGAAGTATTTGGAAATAGGAAAAGGAACAAATTCGAGCACATGGACTGGGGATGGGAAATTCCAGAAGGACAAATCCGCCATCTGAAGTTCATGAAGAAAAAGTTTTATATCAGTTTTTGCCGTTACTGTGGGTTAGTTTTGGAATGGCATATTTTAAGTCAAATCGAATGGGGAATAGTTTTGCAAAACATACCCTCTTTCTATTCTGATCCCTTCTATGTTTTGTTATACCCTCCATCACAAGGCAAATTTGTCAATCCGTTTGCAACACTTCGAAGTATTTACCTTACTTTCTTAGCTGGCTTAAAAAACATATTTCCAGGCGTGTGGTTTTGCGCGCAGTTTTTCCCATTTTAAAGACCATATTCGGCAATGTTGTCTACCACTTGATCTTTCCATCTTATTCGTGGTTTTCCCCTTCTGCGGAAACCATCAGCTGGTTCGCTTTTATATGCCTTTTGGGGTTGGGCATCTTCATCCATTCTCATAACATGACCTATATAAAAAATGCCCTGGACCTATATTGAACATTTTCTGTATATATGAATGTCTGCTTAAAAAACGAGCCAAAGCCCTCAAAATGCCGAAAATGGGGTGGCACCGTTATGTGGGTGCTATATCAAAACGGAATCCGATATTTATAATTTGAGTTTTTTGCCACCACAATAGAAGCTGAACAAGTGAAAAAAGCGTTAAGTTCGGCCGGCCCAACTTTGGATACCCTCCACCATAGGTATACTGAAAGGTAGTTAAAATGAAAATATATGGAACATTAAAAAAATTGGACTTATACCGTCAGTTCTACAAACCGATTAATGTAAACAATTATGTACACCGAATACAAATTTCACTGATTTTTAATCGGTATTGACCGATATTGATTACGCATGGTAGAGTGAATCATGTGTATAAAATCCTCAAACTACTGAGGCTATGCCTTAAAGGGGGGACCAAAATTGATTACATAGCTAGGAATTAGCGAATATTTGGGGTTTTCATTATATCTCAATTCTTTCCTTCAGGAGATATCATTGTATGGGAGAGATGCCTAAATGCTGGCCGATATATATTTCATCATCCTCAGGTTCGAGTTGTTTTTTATCACGATGTCCTTAGATGGCGGAATGATTACAGCATATGGCTAAATCGTCTTAGAACTCCATACGTTGTAGGATAAAAATTGAGAATTTCGAGTAAAGAATATCACCCATAGTATGGTGGAATACAGGTATATTAGGACAACCCCTACACATGGAACAAATCAGATAACAATTTTAATATAAAAAAGGGGTTATTTGGGGACTAACCCTAAAAGGGGGCGAATATTAATAATTTTTGGGAGGGAGGCTTGTTACCATATACGGCTACAACAAACAAAGTTACAAAGAATTTGGTTGAAAAACGCGTTCAAGAACCCCAAAATACCGAAAATTGGGGGTACCCTTATATGGGGGCTACCCGAAAAAGTTGACCTATATTTATAATTTTTAGTGGAGAGATTTGCTACCCAATAAGAACTCGAAGTACAAAATTACAGAACTCCCAAAATACCGAAAATGTTGGGGTACCGTTATATGGGGACTACCAGAAAAACTGGACCTATATTTATAATTTTTAGTGGAGTAATTTGGTACACAATAAGAACCCAATGTAAAAATGTAAAATTTCAGAGAATTCAGTTCTAAAACGAGCCCAAGAACCCTAAAATACCGAAAACTTAGGGTACCCTTATATGGGGCTACCCGAAAAAATTGACCTATATTTATAATTTTTAGTAGGGAGATTTGCTACCCAATAAGAACTCAAAGTACTAAATTTCAGTGAATTCGGTCGAAAAATGCGATCAAAACACCCAAAATACCGCAAAATTTGAGGTACTCTTATATGGAAGCTATCCGAAAATATGGATCCATATTTATAATTTTTAGTGGAGAGATTTGCTACCCAATAAGAACTCAATGCACCAAATTTCAGCGAATTCAGTTAAAAACGCGCTAAAGAACCACAAAATACCGAAAATTGGGGGGTACCCTTATATGGGAGCTATGCCTAAACGTGGACCGATTTTCTCCAACTTCAAAAGGGTTCGTCCTTGGGCCAGTTAACACTAGAACGCCGAAGGCGGTCATTTTGACCGCTTTCCAATTTCAAGTACAAAAGCAACTGTGCATTTAATGACACTTTTATTTTAAATTTGGTGATTTTTTAATAATAAACGTAATTCTATGAGATACAAAAAGTCACAAAATTTTAAAAAAAGTGTCATTAAATGTACAGTTGCTTTTTTACTTGAAATTGGAAAGCAGTCAAAATGACTGCCTTCGGCGTTCTAGTGTTAAGTGACCTGTGCCAAATTTCATCCAGGTCGGATCATAAATGCGACCTGTACTTTGTTAACAAAAATACATGGACGGACAGACGGACGGACAGACGGACATGCATAAATCGACACAGAAAGTGATTCTATGCATATTCTGGATCTATCTCGATTATTTTTGCTGTTACAAACATATGCACAAAGACATAATACCCTGTACCACAGTGTGGTGAAGGGTATAAACATATTTCCAGGCGCGTGGTTTTGCGCGCAGTTTTTCCAATTTTAAAGACCATATTCGGCAATGTTGTCTACCACTTGATCTTTCCATCTTATTCGTGGTTTTCCCCTTCTGCGGAAACCATCAGCTGGTTCGCTTTTATATGCCTTTTAGGCTGGGGCATCTTCATCCATTCTCACAACATGACCTAGCCAACGTAGGCGCTGCAGCTCAATGCATCTAACAATGCCTATATCCGAGAATAGCTGGTACAACTCATCGTTCATTCGACGGCGATATTCACCGTTAACGCAGATCGGCCCATAGATCTTTTGGAGAATTTTTCGCTCAAACACTCCAAGAGCTGCCTCATCTGCTTGCGTAAGTACCCATGCTTCAGATCCATATAACAGCACGGATAGTATCAGCGTCTTGTAGAGTGTGAGTTTGGTCTGGCGGGAGGTGGCCTTACTTTTGAGTTGCTTGGTCAGACTATAGTAGCATCTGTTGGCCAAAACTATTCTTCTTGGAATTTGAATACTGATGTCATGTGTTTTTTCAAGGTATATAAAATTTTTGTCTACCTCGAAGCTGTAGTTTTCAAGTTCTTTGACTACCTCGCGTTTTAAAGTTCCACAGTTAGTCCGAGTCTACTGGACATCTTGAGCGTTGATACCATCAGCTTTGTCTTCTCGCCGTTTACTGCCAGACCCACTTTGGCAGACTCCATCTCAATTTGTTCAAAGGTGGCTGTTACCGCTCTCAATGTTCGATCCATTATGTCGATGTCATCGGTCAAAGTTCATATATAAAAAATGCGGCTATATAAAAAAATGCCTTGGACCTATATTGAACATTTTCTGTATATATGAATGTTTGCTTAAAAAACGAGCCAAAGCCCTCAAAATGCCGAAAATGGGGTGGCACCGAAAAAATTGACCTATATTTATAATTTTTAGTAGGGAGATTTGCTACCCAATAAGAACTCAAAGTACCAAATTTCAGGGAATTCGGTCGAAAAATGCGATCAAAACCCGAAAAATACCGCAAAATTGGGGGTACCCTATCTCAATTCGTTTAGACGCTATAGTGAATACAACAGACAGACGGATAGCAGATCAGATATGTTAAATTATAGTCACTTCGATGCAAAAATTGTGTTGAAAACATAATAATACTGAAAGTAAGGGGGGCCTATATAAAAGTGCGGATAAACCCCCAATATAATCTGAAACCAGTAAGGAAAGTAGTAAAGTCGGACTGGGCCGACTATATGATACCCTTCACCACTTTGGGTATATTGTACATATGTATCCTTACAATGGCATGCCAATGTTCCTTCGAAGGAACATACTCATCTCCTTCTGCAACCTATGATAAATTTCTTTTGAGCAGATTTAGAGTCGTCTGTGTACCATGGGACAAATTTATAGAAAACGATTTTCACAAAACTCAACACACATCACTCTAGACTTAATTTATTACGTTATTCCAAATTTCGTACAAATCGAAAGATATATGGGTACTTTGGTACACCATTTACCTTAAATCGGACGAAAAAATATATGGGAGCTATATTTAAACCTGAACTGATTTTTCCCAATTTCAATAGGGTTTGTCCTTGGCCAAATAAATGAGTTGTGCGAAATTTCATCCAATTCGAATCAAAAAGGCGACCTGTACTTTGATAACAATTGACATGGACAGACAGACGGACGGACATACTTAAATCGACTTAAGAAGTGATTCTATGCATATTCTCAAAAGGAACCATGTGTCTATCTTGTTTCCTTTTACCTGTTATAAACATATGCACAAAGACATAATACCCTGTACCACAGTGTGGTGAAGGGTATAAAAACATGTTAGAGACAATTGGGTTGGAAGATGCCACCAAGGCCAGAGAATACCGAAAAATGGGTGCTATACGTAAAATTACTGCCAATTTTGTTGACACACTCGCGAAATTTGGAAGGTACCGGTATATAGGGGGTATACCAAAAAAGTACCAATATTGATAATTATTGATAAAAAGACGTATTTGAAAATTCCACCCCTTAGAGCCTACCAAGAGGCTATAAAAATGGTAAAAATGAAGAAAACTTTCTTCAGGTATTTGCTATATGAGCCTTCTATATATATTACACATACATCAGATCTTCTGAAGATAATTCATAGGTCTTTATTAAAGAAAAGACATTTTACGGGTCTAATATAAACAGACGACTTTCTACAGATCTTCTGAAGATATTCCTCAAGTATTCTCTAAATAAAAGACAAAAAAAAAACAGAAGGCCTTTTGCCTGTCTTCTATAAATAGAGGACTTTTGTCTACAGGACTTTTAGAAACAGAGGAACTTCTATAGACCTTCTTTTACACCTTATTCAATCATCAGGACTTCAGGAGATTTTCCTCAGGTGTTCTGAATAAGTTCTGAATAAACCAAAGACATTTTTCAGGTCTTCTATAAACAGAAGACCTTCCACAGGTCTTCTATAAACAGAAGACATTTCACAGGTCTTCTATAAACAGAAGACTATGTACATGAGGCGTTCTCCTAAAGGTATCCTATTCATAAATTAATGTGCGGGCAGAAACACCTATTCAGGCTCTCTAAAGAAATAGGTCTTGTATACCAAAAAATAGTATTCTAATGACCTTCTATTTATAACACATTTTTTGGAGAATAAATTCTACAACAAATATATGAAAATTTGACTTCAAACTTATCCTCGGCAATTTGCATCTCTTCAAAAATGACGTGGGATCCTCTCTACCCGAATTCCGAGGGAAATGTTTTTTTAATATCAATCGTATCATAGCATAGATAATAACAAATTTCCAATTTGTAAACATCACAAAATTCCGAACGATCATCCCAATAACCTTAGTTACTTCAATCAAATTGTGGGATTAATGATGGGATAAAAGTGTCGTAAATTTTATGTATTTTCAATGAAGCCTGTTGTGCCTTCTAATAAGGATCAAGTTTTTATACCCTTCACCACACTGTGGTACAGGGTATTATGTCTTTGTGCATATGTTTGTAACAGGCAAAAGGAAACGAGATAGACACATGGTTCCTCTGGGAATATGCATAGAATCACATTCTAAGTCGATTTATGCATGTTCGTCCGTCTGTCTGTCCATGTTAAATTGTAAATAATCTACAGGTCGCATTTATGATCCGAATTGGATGAAATTTGGCATATGTCACTTATTTGGCCCAAGGACGAACCCTATGGAAATTGGGAAAACTCGTTTCAGATTTAAATATAGCTCCCATATATATTTTCGTCCGATTTAAGGTAAATGGTGCACCAAAGTCCCTAAATATCTTTCGATTTGCACGAAATTTGTCACAGCGTACTGAATTAAGGCTAGAATGTTGTTTGCTAAGTTCCATGAAAATCGGTTCGGATTTAGATATAGCTCCCATATATATTTTCGTTAGATTTAAGGTAAATGGTGCACCAAAGTCCCTAAATATATTTCGATTTGCACGAAATTTGGCACAGCGTTCCGAATTAAGCCTAGAACGATTTGTGCTAAGTTTCGTGAAAATCGGTTCCGATTTAGATATAGCTCCTATATATAATTTCGTCCCATTTAATGTAAATGGTGCACCAGAGTCCCTATATATCGTTCGATTTGCACGAAATTTGGTATGGCGTACTGAATAAAGTCTACAATGATGTGTGTTAAATTTCGTGAAAATCGTTCCGATTTAGATATAGCTCCCATATATATGTTCGTCCGATTTAATGTAAATGGTGCACCAGAGTTCCTATATATCTTTCTATTGGCGCAGAATTTGACACAGCGTACCATTTAATGTAAATGGTGCACCAAAGTCCACATATATATTTCGTACTGAACTTAGTATAACCTAGAAGTTTGATATAAATGCTGCACCGAATTCCCCAGGTGGGTCCGATTGGCCCAAAATTTTGCACAACTTATTGAAGTTATTATGAGATAACGTGTGGCAAGTTTTGTTAAAATCGGTTCAGATTTAGATTTAGTTCCTATATATAGTTTCGTCAGATTTTAAGTAAAAGGTGCACCAAGAACCCAAAGTTATATAGTTTATATAACCTAGCATGTGGAAAGTTTTATTGTAAACGGTTCAAATTTGGATATACATATTTTCTCCCGATTTTAATGATGCACCAAGAACTCAAAATATGGTCGATATTCTGTGACAAGTTTCGATGAAATCGGCTTAGATTTCGATATAGCTTTTATAAATATTTTCGTCCGATTTGAAATAAATGGTGCACCAAACTCCACATGTTTATCAGATATGTATCTAAATAATCAAAGGGTGTGTTTTGCTCCATTGTAAGAAGCAGCTTTATATCTGACCTAAAGAAAAAATTAGTATAGGTTGCAGGATGATATGTTTATGGGTCCAAATACATTTTACTGATCCTTCAAAAATTCGACGTTTGTTAAGATTCATCTGTTGAATATACCAAAAGTGGTGAAGGGTATCATATAGTCGGCCCCGTCCGACTTTACTACTTTCCTTACTGGTTTCAATATTGAGTTCGAAGGTTTATTCTACAGCTGCTGTTTCCGAAGCATCTAATCTTGTGTAATATACTTGCAGTTTTAAGTGACCTGTGAGAATGCCTCTCAGTCTGCTAATTTTCATCTTCTTAGGTAATAATCATTGCTTGGTCTTACATTATTTTTGTGTTTCCTTGTTATTCGAAAGGATTTGTGTGCTTTACTTGCCAATGACATCGTTTCCGTCTGTCTGTTGAAGTCACGATAGAGATCGGGATCCAATTGGGAGCTATTTAACTAATTCGGTAGCAATATAAATTTTGATTGAGAAGAAATGTCCATACCAAAAATTATCAGCATCGGTCCAAGTTTCGTGGGTAGGACCCATATAATGGTAACCCCCATTATTGTTCGCTTTTAACCAAATTGGCTCTTATTTGCCTTTTAAGGGTTCTCATGAGGGAAACTACATCCCAAATTTTGGTATTTTGGGGAACATGCGGACGTGCTTCAATGAAATTAGGTGTGATTTTATATTTTTTAGATTCTCATTGAGTAGAAAATCTTTCTACTAAAAATTATCAATATTGGGTAGCCCCCATATAATATTATACCTATTATTCGGTATTTTGGCCGTTTAGACATGTTTTCAAACGAAATTCGCTCTAATTTGGTATATCAAATTCTTATGGGGTATCAAATCTTCGTACCAACAAAAATTATCGATTTCAGTTTACGGTTTGGTATACCATCTCATTTTCGGTATTTTCAAAACTTTAGCTGCATTTTTTAAACGATGGACCGTAATTTGGCATAAAGAGTACTGGAAGGCTGACTTTTATACAAATGTGTACGATTTGTATATAGGTTAAAGTTACAATATAACCCCTCATAAAAGTTCGCTTATTTCACTGTATTAATAGATTTTTAACAAAATTTTGTCATAGGAATAGAGTGGATACAGGGTTGCCCATATTCGACGGACCCATGTTTTTTTTTTAATCAAAGGAAAAAAATAAAAATTTGGCGGTTGGCAATGTTAATCATTTAATTTGTTCCAAGTAGATTTGTTTACATCAATTTTTATACCCTACACAAATATGTTGTCAGGGTATTATAGCTTTGTGCAGCCCCAATAGTTTGTAACGCCGCGAAATATTGGTCCTAGACCCACATTAATTATACCGATCGTCATATCTCGACTAGCTGAGTCGATCTAGACATGTGTGTCCGTCCGTCTGTCCATTATAATTTGTAAATACGATACTGGACACAGTTATGGACCAATCTTCACGAAATTTTCTATGTAGGATGGGTTCTGGCCAATGAAGACCCCTATTGTTTTTGGTAAAGATCAGTTAATATTTAGGGAATGAAATGGACCAAATACTTAATTTTTGTCCGTTTTTCTGGTCGCTCCAGAGGCCGAAATTATGGCCCGAACATCGCGAAATTTTACATGGACAAGGGGATCGGGTCAAATAAAAAACATTGGTCAATATTTAGCGGTTCAAAAGGACCCTGTCTTTTGTGTGAAAAATGACAAAATTTGTATTCTATGGCGAACATATTTGCTGCTGAAGGGCATAGGTCCGAAAAATTGATAGTATATCCAAGAGGAGTGTTTGACCTTTTAATTGTTATGGTCGTATGTACTCATGGTCGTATATACTCAGATGTGGGAGTTACACGTAAATATTTAAAGGTGTTTATGTATTCATATAATATTTAGTAACCCATTACCACACTAGGGGGCGGAAATATAGCGCTGATCGCTTTGAAATTTTCCATGAGGATCCAGGAATGGCCAAGGACTTCGGTGATGATCAGATAATAATTTTGGGATGAAGTGGACCGAAAACTTATTTTTTGTGTTTTTTTCGAGTCGATCTATAGGCTACGATTATAAGCCGAACATAACAACACAACCCACTGTGAAGGGAATATGGACAAATAATTAGAAGTAATATTGGGAAAATATGTCAGTGTAAGGAAGAGGTGATATTGACCTGTAATCGGGCAAGAGGGTGAAACTATCACGAAATATGGCCCGTTCTCGGAATAAAAATCCGAAGAAAGTTAGAGTTCCGTGGTAGTTGGGTAGGGTATTGTATGGTCGGCCCCGTCCGACTATACTGCTCCGCTCACTGGTTGAATATGATATCCGTCAAATGGCCGCCTCTGGCGTTGATGACGTATTTTGGCCCTTTTTGCGGCATTTTCCATCGTTTTTGCCAACATTTCGGCCGGAATAGCGGGTATTTCTTCACGAATGTTGTCCTTGAGCTCTTCTACGGTCCTTGGCTTGTTAACGTAAACCTTTGACTTCAAATATCCCCACAAGAAGAAGTCAGGCGGCGTCAAATCGGGCGAACGCGGTGGCCAGTCCAGATCACCACTTTTCGACATCAAACGGCCCGGAAAAAAATTCTTCAGAAAATCGATTGTTATGCGACTTGTGTGCGGAGGAGCGCCGTCTTGTTGAAACCAGAACTGCCTCATACGCTTTCGACGAATAATTGGCATCACAAAATTGGTAATCATGTCGCGATAACGCTCATGATTGATGGTAACAGCATGGCCATTTTCATTTTGAAAGAAACACGGCCCAATGACCGTTTTCGCACTAACGCCGCACCAAACTGTAAATTTTTCGTCATGAAGAGGCACTTCTTGAATCTCCTGAGGATTTTCAGTGGCGTAAAAATGGCAACTTTGCTTATTTACGGTCCCATTCAATGTGAAATGGGCTTCATCGGACATGATATTTTTGTTCCAAAATTGCTCGTCATCTTCGGCCATTTCGATGACTCTTTGGGCCCATTCCAATCGACGAGGCTTGTCCGCAGGCAACATTCTTTGCGTCAATTGAATTTTGTACGGGAACAAATGCAAATCAATGCGAATAATCCGTTGTAAAGTGGACCGAGCCATGTCCAACTGCTGAGAACGGCGTTTTTGGAATGTTCTAGGGGTTCTCTCAACACTGGCTCGTACGGCAGCGATATTCTCGGCCGATCGCCTTGACCGGCTTTTATATGGCCTCTTCGGATTAGAAAGAGCCTTAGCAGTCGAAAATTTTTCGTATAAACGCTTAATGGTGTTCTTAGAAGGAGCACTTCTCACATTTTTTAATGTTTTAAAAGCACGTTGTGTTTTCACAATTGACTTCTTTTTCTATTTCAGAGCGCTCGCGTGGCGTGTATTGGTTCATGGTAAAAATCTGCTTGGACTGTGATGTGACATCTCTGTCAAAAGTTATGGCGTTACCAGATGGGTCCGTCGAATCTGGGCAACCCTGTATGATTTCTGGTCATTAAAAGCATGTTTAATTTGTATAAGGGTGCTCTGTCAAATTAAAGACAAAATTCGCTGGTCTTCTATAATAAGATCCTTTTATACTTCCAAAATAAATAATTTCAGTCTTCCAAAAACAGAGCTTCCGGTCGTCTATAATGAGAACTTCTAACGAGCTTCTCGTATTCTCTTTTCTAAGAAGATATTGGTCTTCTTCGTTTATTTTTTGTGCTTACTAAAGCTGTTACGAATGATGGTTTTCAGGGCCAGCCTTTTGTTTATCCTTCATGGTTTCACTGGACTAATCTGGACGCCTTTTTCAATTTCATTACTTTATTTATGTATGCGATCTGAGCACTTAGCCGAAACAACAGACCTAACATTAAACCAAGGTATCCAATGTCTGAAAAATGTTCGTAAATCCTGTTGGTAATGGGTCGACGAAATTAAGGTTTTTGTAAAGTATCGAAAAATGAGGGAAATAAAGTTGTTATTTTTATTAGACGGTATAGATTTCAAAAAGCATCACAACACCTTTAGTCATTCGACACTTCTTCGACAAAGCCGACAATAGAATGGTAATTCAATTGCCCACTATCTTTCACAAGTTAAAGGCATTTTTATGTTTTTACCAGGACAAAATGGATAATTAAAAAAAGAGTTTGAAAAAAAAAATGAAAAATACATTTCCATCCATTTATAGGATATCAAGTGTCAGGAGTGCAAGTCATTGTTTATTGATTGGTAGAAATAATGTTAATTTATATGCGTATGTCGGTCGGAGATATCTTTTATTAGTAGGTGGTAATCATGACTATTACCCATGAAGTAATACACTGTCCCTCATTTGCATACGTTTGACAATTTTCGGTGTTAAAGTGAACGGATTGTGTTTCGATTATCGGGTCTCCCTATATGGTCAGAGCATAGTCGTCCTTCGACGTCGAGACCTAAATAAGTACTCTCGGCGGGGAATGTAATAGAATACTAGGATTCAGATACCTGTGTAAGTACTCGTACAACAGCTGGGATTCGGATATTTCAAATAAGTGGGCCTATTCTAAAGGAGGGTGAAATATATTACAGGACTCAACGCAAGAGACCTTAGTAAGTACTCAAGCAAGAATACGAAAGGATTCTACTGCAAGTGCCCTTAGTTAAGACTACAGCAAGGGTACGAAGAATACGGCGGCAAGAGGCCTTAGTAAGTTGGGATTCGGATGTTTAAAAAAAATGTGGGTCGATGTTCTAAATAAGGGTGAAATATACTACAGGATTCAACGGCAAGAGACTTTAGTAAGGACTCAAGCAACGATACGAAAGGATTCTACTGCAAGAGACCTTAGTTAATACTCCAGCAAAGATGCAAAAGGATTCTACTGCAAGATACCTTAATAAGTACTCAATTAAGGAAAAGAAAGAATTCTACTCAGGCAAGAATACTGCAATAGACCTTTATAAGTGCCCAAGCAAGGATACGGATGGATTCTATTGCAAGCGACCTTAACAAGTACTCAAGCTAGGGAGGACTCTTTTAGTAATAGAGACCTTTATAAATACCCAAGGACGGCTATAGATTTGTTCAATATGGAACTCACCTGAGCAGCAAGAGTCTGCTTCTAGCACTGACTCTCCCCTTTCGATTTCTTGTCTTTGGGGAGGTAGAATATTTGGATGTCAAAAAATCTCGTATTTATACCCTTCACCACACTGTGGTACTGGGTATTATGTCTTTGTGCATATGTTTGTAATAGGGAATAGGAAACGAGATAGAAACATGGTTCCTTTTGAGAATATGCATTGAATCACTTTCTAAGTCGATTTATGCATGTCCGTCCGTCCGACCTTCCGTCTGTAGATGTTAAATTGTAAACAAAGTACAGGTCGCATTTTTGATCCGATTTGGGCGAAATTTGGCACAGCTCATTTAATTTGGCCCAAGGACGAACCCTATTGAAATTGGGAAAAATGGGTTCAGATTTAGATATAGCTCCGATATATATATATATATATATATATATTCGTCCGATTTAAGGTAAATGGGATACCTAAGTCCCTATATATCTTTCGATATGCGCGAAATTTTGCATGACGTACTCAATTGAGTCTAGAATGACGTGTGCCAAATTTCGAGAAAATCGTGTCAGATTAACATCTAGCAACCATATATATTTTCGTCCGATTTAAGGGGACCCCCCCATTCTCGGGTCAAAATTTTTGTTGATGTAATTTGAATCTACACTGATTAAAGGATGTCTCTACAAAATTTCAAGTGAAAATCTCAAGAACTCTTCAAGATATAGCCGATTTATTGTGTCAGCATCAAGTGACGGCTGAAGGGCTTCTCAAACTTTAAACGCGTTTTTCTCTAAATATTTTTTTGCTAATGGCGGGCACGATAACTCAAAAACTAATAATCCAATTGGTTCCAAATTTTGCAACGTTTCTCTGGGAGTGTATAGCTCTCGTATGAACTAGGATAAAGCCAATCGGTGAAGATTTTCCTTATTTTTTAACTTGGTTTTTGGTAAAAAATCGGCGATTTTCCAAAAATATTTTTCAAAGGTCCGCCATTTTGTTAATTTTAGAGCGAAGTCAATAATCCTAGTTCATACGAGAGCCAGACATGTACTCTTTCTAACACCGTTGGAATTTTCGGATTCCGATGTTCCAGTGAGGAGTTATCATGCCCGCCATCAAAAATAAGGACTTTTCTTCAATTACAAAAAACAACAACAAAACAATAACAAACATTTTTTGTAAATTATTTTTCTTCTCTTTTAAATCTTCAAATATATATGTGCAAAGTTACAAACCTTAACAAGCATTGGTATTGATTTACCAGCCCATTGAAATTCTTGAAAAATTAAAATCGAGAATGGGTGGGGTTCCCTTAAGGTAAATGAGGCTCCAAAGTCCCTATATATCATTCGATTTGCCCGAAATTTGGCATAGGGTACTGAATTAGGTTTAGAATGATGTATGCTAAGTTTCGTGAAAATCGGTTCAGATTTGTATATCGCTCCCATTTCTTTCTTCCGATTTTGGGTAAATGGTGCACCAAAGTCCCTATATATCCTGCGATTCGCACGAAATTTGTCATACCGTACTGAATTAAGTCTAGAGTGATGTGTGTTAAGTTGCGTGAAAATCCGTTCAGAGGTATAGCTCCCATATATTTTTACGTCCGATTTTATATAAATGGTGCACCAAAGTCCTTATATAACTTTCGATTTGCACGAAAATTTGCATAGCGTACTGAGTTAAGTCTAGAACGATGAGTGTTAAGATTCGGGAAAATCGGTTGATATTTAGATATAGCTCCCATATATGTATTTTTCGTCCGATTTTACATATATTGTGCGCCATACTCCTAATATTTGTCCGATTAACACGAAATTTTGCACAACGTATCAAATTGAGCTTGAATGACGTTATTGCGTTTGTTGAAATTGGTGCAGATGTACCTATAGCTTCCATATGAATTTCTAACGGGTGTCTGATTGAGATTAAATTTTTAACAGTTCGACGTACCGAATATTGAAATTACATTTAGCATAGGTGAGTATGGCGTGAGTATGTTCCTTCGAGGGAACTTTGACATGCAATTGTTAGGGTACATATATGTACTATATGCCCAAAGTGGTGAAGGCTATCATATAGTCGGACCGGTCCGACTTTACTACTTTCCTTACTGGCTTTGTAATTAGTTTATGGTTTAAGAAAATAGAAGGATCATATATTTTACAGAAATGTTCCTCTTTCGATTGGACGGCATATCATCTCAAAAATATCCGGGAATAGGAATACTTACAAATCCAAATTTCGGTCAAATTGAAGGATATAAGGGACTTTGGTGTACCATTTACATAAAATCGGACAAAACTATACATGGGAGATATATCTAAATCTGAACCGATTTTCACGACACTGAACACACATCTTTCTAGACTTAATTCAGTACGCTATGCCAAATTTCGTGCAAATCTAAGGTGCACTATTTACCTAAAATCGGACGAAAATATATATGGGAGCTATATCTAAATCTGAACCGATTTTCACAAAATTTAACTCACATCGTCCTAGGCTTAATTCAGTACGCTATGTCAAATTTCGTGCAAATCGAAGGATATATAGGGACTTTGATGCACTATTAACCTAAAATCGGACGAAAATATATATGGAAGCTATATCTAAATCTTAACCGATTTTCACGAAATTTAATACACATCGTTCTAGGCTTAATTCAGTACGCTGTGCCAAGTTTCGTGCAAATCGAAGGATATATAGGGACTTTGGTGCACTATTTATTTAAAATCGGACGAAATTATATATGGGAGCTATATCTAAATCTGAACCGATTGTCACGAAATTTAACACACATCGTTCTAGGCTTAATTCAGTACGCTATGTCAAATTTCGTGCAAATCGAAGGATATATAGGGACTTTGGTCCACTATTTACCTAAAATCGGACGAAATTATATATGGGAGCTATATCTAAATCTGAACCGATTTTCACGAAATTTAACTCACATCGTTCTAGGCTTAATTCAGTACGCTATGTCAAATTTCGTGCAAATCGAAGGATATATAGGGACTTTGATGCACTATTTACCTAAAATCGGACGAAAATATATATGGAAGCTATATCTAAATCTTAACCGATTTTCGCAAAATTTAACACACATCGTTCTAGGCTTAATTCAGTTCGCTTTGCCAAATTTCGTGCAAATCGAAGGATATATAGGGACTTTGGGGGACTATTTACCTAAAATCGGACGAAAATATATATGGGAGCTATATCTAAATCTTAATCGATTTTCACGAAATTCAACATAAATCGTTCTAGGCTTAATTCAGTTCGCTTTGCCAAATTTCGTTCAAATCGAAGGATATATAGGGACTTTGGTGCACTATTCACCTAAAATCGGACGAAAATATATATGGAAGCTATATCTAAATCTTAACCGAATTTCACGAAATTTAACACACATCGTTTTAGGACTGACGGAGGGACAGTCGAACGGACGGACAGACGGACATGCATAAATCAACTTAAAAACTTATTCTATGCATGTTCTCAAAAGAAACCATGTGTCTATCTCGTTTCCTTTTGCCTGTTACAAACATATGCACAAAGACATAATACCCTGTACCACAGTGTGGTGAGGGGTATAAATATAGAACTTTTTCGTCATTAACTTAAAGAGTTACCGGTCAAAAAATCATCACACCATAACAAATTTAACTTAATCATCATACCATAACTTTGTCGAATTTATCCTTCTGGGTTTCTAATATACACCCCAAGGACTTTCATTCCTATTAGAAATTTCCCAACCCTAACGTCTTGTTGCACAATCCCCTGCTTCCTCTTTTTCTTTCGAAACCCATAAAAGTAATTGTTCACGTTTCCTTCTTAAGTCTTTTGTTTTGCACAACGATTACTCCATTGTCATCATCTTTGCCTTCCACAAAAATTATATTTATTTACCATGACTATCGCATCGTTCAACAAATAATAATAAATTAAATAATAAAGTGCTCGGTGAAGTTATTCTAAAACTATTTTCCAGCTATTAGCATAATTTCACTTTAATAATAACACTTAACCTCCAAAGACTTTGTGTGCAACAAAAAATATAAATTTTCGCAATCTTCCATACTTACTAGCTTTTCCAATCAAATTTGAATTTAAATAACTCTGCTAAGAAAATGGAAACTATTCCCTGAAATATACAAAGTCACCCGAAAATAAAAAAAGAAAAACAAAACGTGACTTTGATGATTACATAAAAAAAATATCAACATAATTTCATTGCAAACTAACTCCTCCATCTTCAGTCCGTTGTCAAGAAGTTTCAAATAGCCATTTAATGTTGGATTCATATTCTTGAAACCTGTCCACAGAGAGAGAGAGAGAGAGAGAGAGAACGAAAAAACTTATTTCTAACTGATTTTTGTTGTTAGAAAATATTTTTTTTTGCGGGATGTCAAAAGTAGTGATTCGGCAAATTTGCATAATAGTTAACAACACGCAAATGGTCTTAAAGAATTGATCGGCTGGAGCTGGCTGTCTGATTGGCTGGCTAGCTAGCTAGCCAGGGTGTTTAGCGTTATCTGACAGAAATTACTTGAAGTTGATGATGACGACGGTGATGGGATGTTGACGATGTTGGTGGTGATGCTGGTGTTAGATGCTTGTAGGATGGCGTTTCATTGCCTAAATTGGCCAACTAATAACTTCTAAAAAAACATCTGACCAGATGGCTGACCGTAAATGCGAATATGAAGTGAGGTAATAATAAACCTTTGGACAAAGCAAACAGAATTCAATTATTTTTGAATAGAATGAATGGCTCAAGGGGGAAGAGGTGGAATATGTTGAATTATTTATAATACAAATACATGTTATCAATAGAATAATTTGTTGTATAGTAGAAATTGAAAATAAATATATATGAATTGATTTATGTATTAAAAGTCATTAGTAAAAGACTCTAGGCACTGACAGAATTTATGAACAGATTGAATTTGATAATGAAAATCTAATATATTGAGAATTCTCTTGAAACATAACTTTGATTACATTATTGTTCCTAAAATTTTCACCAAAAAGAGTAGTGTACGGTATACTAAAAGTGTCATTCCTTTCGAAACAACTCGATCCCATTAAGTTTATATATTACAAGATGAGATTTTTTGACCGCCAAATAATTTTCTTTTTCTAATTTTACCACATCCTTGCTCAGAAACCCTTATGTGTATAATATTTGCCCAGAAAAGCATATGTGTATGTACACTATTAAATTTCAGATAAGTTTTAAATTATGAAGGAATGCCTGAGTTTTATGAAATACTAGTGGACCCGGCAAACGTTGTCTTGTCTTAATATATTGCTAAGGAATAATTTTCCGTATTTTAGATTTGTTTATGAATGCATGAACAATTTTTCTGGTTAAGAAATATCCATGCAAATTGTTGGTATATATAAACATTTTTTATTTGTTCTCATATACCGATCTTGATCGTTACATCGGAAGCTATAGCAGACACTTGCACTATATAATTTCGAGTTTCAGTAGGATCTAAAACACATAGTTTGTAATACCATGTCATTCACATAAAGTAATTTTGCATTACTGAGTATGTTTATGACGGATTCTTGTTGCTATAGAAAATAAATTAATTTATAATTGAAAAATATACGCGGATTCTTGTTATAAGCGGTGTCATTCCTTCTAAAATTTCCGTGGATATAATTTTGTATACCCTCCACCATAGTATGGAGGGTATATTAATTTTGTCATTCCGTTTGTAACTCATCGGGTAAAATTCTAAGACGATCTAGCCATGTCCGTCCGTCTATTGTAATCACGCTATCTTCTGAAGGAATTGAGATAGGGTGCTCAAAATTTGTCTTTTATCTGCAGGCAGGTCAAGTTCGAAGATGGGATCGGTCCACGTTTAGGCAAAGCTCCATATAACAGTACCCCCTAATTTTTGGGGTAGTCCCATATAACGTCATTTTTATACCCTCCACCATAGTATGGAGGGTATATTAGTTTTGTTTTTCCTTTTGTAACGCATAGAAATAATCATTCCCGACCATATAAAGTATATATATTCTTGATCAGCGTAAAATTTTATGTCCGTCTGTTGTAATCACTCTTGCGTCTAAACGAATTGAGATAGAACGCCAAAATTTTGCATAGAGGCAGGTCAAGTTCGATGATGGGCTATATCGGTCCACGTTTAGGCATAGCTCCCACATAAGGGTACCCAAAATTTTCAGTATTTCGGCGTTCTTGAGCGCGTTTTTCAACCGAATTCGCTGAAATTTGGTAAAATAGGTTCTCTTTGGATACCAAATTTCTCCACAAAAAATTATAAATATAGGCCCACTTTTTCTGGTAGCTCACATAGGACGGTACCTCTCAATTTTCAGTTTTTGGGGGTTTTGACCGGATTTTTTTTTACCGAATTGGCTGTAATTTAGTACTTTGAGTTCTTATTGGGTATCAAATCTCTCCACAAAAAATTATAAATATAGGTCCATTTTTTCGGGTAGCCCTCATATAAGGGTACCCCAATTTTCGGTATTTTGGGGTTCTTGAGCCCGTTTTTCAACCCAATTCGCTTAAATTTAGTACTTTGAGTTCTTATTGCGTAGCAAATCTCTCCACTAAAAATTATAAATATAGGTCCATATTTTCGGGTAGCCCCCATATAATGGTACCCTCCAATTTTCGGTATTTTGGGGTTCTTGAGCACGGTTTTCAACTGAATTCGCTGCAATTTGGTATTTTGTAGTCATATATGGTAACAAATCTTCCTACCAAAAATTATGAATATTCACCCCCTTTTAGGGGTAGTCCCCTTATAACACCCTTTTTTATATTAAAATAGTTAGCGGATTTTTTCCGTGTGTTGGGGTTATCCCATATAACTGTATTCCACCATAGTAGGGGGGATATTCGGTAGACGAATTTTTCTGTTCATAGCCCACATAGTATGGAATTCTAAAACGATTTAGTCGATTTTGCCATATGTTGTAATAATTTTTCTCTCGGAGGATATCGACATAAAAACTAAAACGTGAGGTTTGAGAATGAACTGTATCGACCCGCATTTAGGACCAGGTCCTATGTAAAACATCCTTCCTATTTAATATTTAGCGTGATGGACGGTATTGGGATTCAAAACTAAAATATTAGCTTGGAATCTTAGCTACATCGGCCCTTAATTATGCCTAACCCCTTATATAATGAAAACACCAAGTAGTTGCTAATTCCTACACAATGTTGTCAATGTTGTCCCGCGTTAGTATGCCTCATATATAATATTGCCCTCTAAATTGGAGTATTTTCAGGATTTTATACACATGTTTCATCGTACCATACGTTAATAATATATGTCAACATTTTAGGGTTTTGAGATTTTAGGAAAACCCACATTGAAATTGCTGAATTTTCTATTTGGTTTACAACAATCGATTGGAAGAATTGTCGTTATATGTATGTTCCATATGTTTTCATTTCAAAAATTTGTCTGTATTCCTATGGTGGAGGGTATCCAAAGTTCGGCCCGGCCGAACCTAACGCTTTTTAACTTGTTTATATTAAAATAGTTATCTGATTTCATCCGCGTTTTGAGTTTGGTTCTAAGACTCTGTTGTAATCATTTCACCTGCGGAGGATAGCGAGATAAAAAATTAGATTAGTAAGGTTCGATAATGAACTATATCCGCATTTAGACATAGCCCCTGTGTGGAGGTTCCAGAGGGAGTGGACCGATATTAACCATCTTCGAATTTGAACTAAGTTTGGAAGAAATAATAAGATGGGCAAAGTTTGGATGAAATCTAAATTTCTAGAACCAATATATCGATGAAGCACATTTTCACCGTGTTAAAGTGTATACACCCTCATTAGCCATTAGGCTTAGGGTTTATTTATCCATTTAAAAATTCTGAAATTTGTATTATGGTTAACATTATGGTTTACATAATCCGTTTTTAGAAATATCGGTATAGCTCCACTTTTTGGTATGTTCCCTATATTTTCATTTCTAGTAACTGTATATTTTCATTTCTAGTAAGCCCGGCCGAACTTAACGCTTTTTTACTTGTTAATAATTATACCCTTCACCACACTGTGGTACAGGATATTATGTCTTTGTGCATATGTTTGTAACAGGCAAAAGGAAACGAGATAGACACATGGTTCCTTTTGAGAATATGCATAGAATCACTTTCTAAGTCGATTTACGCATGTCCGTCTGTCCATCCGTTCGTCTGTCCCTGTTATATTGTATAGCTCCCATATATATTTTCGTCCGATTTTAGGTAAAGAGTGCACAAAAGTTTTTAAATATCTTTCGATTTGCACGAAATTTGGTACAACGTACGGAATTGAGCCTAGAGTGATGTCTGCAAAGTTTCGTCAAAATCGGTCCAGATTTAGATATAGATCCTATATATAGTTTCGACCGATTTCATGTAAATGGTGCACCAAAGTCCCTATATATTCTTCGATTTGCACGAAATTTGGCATAACGAACTGAATTGAGCGTAGAGTGATGTCTGTCATGTTTCGTGAAAATCGGTCCAGATTTAGATATAACTCCCATATATATTTTCGTCCGATTTAATGTAAATTGTGCACCGTAGTCCACATATATCTTTCGATTTGCACGAAATTTGGCATAACGTACTGAATTGAGCCTACAATTTTATCTGCCAAGTTTCGTGATAATCGGTCCAGATTTATATATAGCTATATATAGTTCCGTCCGATTTCATGTAAATGGTGCATTATTATAGATTGATTTTAAGTAATTGACGTACCATGGATCCAATATATGGCTGATATGAACAAAACGTACTGAAATTAGAATAACCTAACCTGTGACAAGTTTTGTTTAAATCGGTTCATATTTGGATATAACTTCCATATATATTTTCGCCCGATTTTAAGTAAATTGGACATCAAACTCCTCATGTTAGTCAGATTGACATCAAATTTTGCACAACGTACAACATTGAGCATAGAATTACGTAGTTGAATTACGTAGTTCTAGAAGTACAAGCATAGCCCAACGGATGACCTATTGATATTTGTTTGTAGTCGATTGATCTCAGTCGATACACATTTAGATAAATATCACATATTTTATTTCATGCAAATTCATGTTAATAGTCCTATTTAATATACCCAAAGTGGTGGTCGGTCCCGTCCGACTTTACAACTTTCCTCACTGGTTATAATAGCATCGATGGTGGTACCCCAAGTCCGGAGCGACTACTTGTATAAAGTCGAACTGAACGATCGTTAATTGATAGGTTAACGTATTTGTAAAACGAATAGGTTTTACTCCCAGGATGTTTGGTATTAAAAATATGCATATCGGTTAATCAGCAAATAAAAAATGCGCAATGGGCATAATATCTCATGTAAATGATTTCGATGATGTGGGGGATTGTGGAACGTTGTTAAATCTAATCAACAGCAATTTGGTATTTGGTTGTTTTATTTTGTAGAATAAATCCTACTAAAAATGATCGATATTGGTCAACGGTACCCACAATATTCGGTATTTTGGATATTGGTCCAAGTTTCCTAGTAGCCCCCATATAATGTTATCGCCCATTGTTCAGCATTTAAGACCACATGAGAGGTCTTAAATCTTCCTACCAAAAATTAATATTTATCCATTCCAATTGTAGGAGCTGTATTGTGTCATTCCGGGTTATTGGAGAGTAAACCACATTTTTACGGAAAATGTTATATTTGGAACTAAATGTTGTATGTCTTGATATAACTCCTACGTACAGGTCCCGCCCCAGTTTCGGTATTATAAAGACTTTGACCGTATTTTCTTATAAAGTTGGATTGCTGTGAATAAAAAACTTCTTCCCAGAAGGTATGCACAATGACTTAACCGTTGTCCAACCTGAGTTTATATTATTTTGAACATTATTTTTTCAGAGCACATAATGCTGTAACATAGCCCCCATGTAAATGTCCCGACCAATTAAAGGAATTAACGTTGAAAGGTATAAAAAGTTCGATCTTAACGACGATTTTACTTGTCATTAGATGTCCTAATTTAATAAATCGGTACTTGATATATTGAGGCATTTGTGTAATAAATGGTTTTGATTTTTTAATATTGCAGTTTTTTAGCTATTTTCTTTCCAGTTGAGGATAATGAGATAAATTTGCAAAGAAAATATTCTCGTATATTAGTTTTCTCTTTCGGCATCGAATATATGCGAGGTGTTGTGTTTATGAGTTCAAATATATTGATCAACGATTAGGCATATAACCGCCATATAATGGTACCGCCTGATTTGATATTTATCGTGGTATAGCAAAAATTTAGGTATTTTAAAGACGAACATCTTCCTATGGAACTATTATTATTATTTTCAAAAAAAAAAAAAAAATAGGAATTCAATGAATGGACACGAACTCCATTTAGAATGTCTTCTGATTTTCCATCTTTACCATTGTCCCAAAATGTCAGTGCATTCTATGGAAAACATACTTCTCAAATTCAATTCTAGCCCAAAATAACAACTATGACGTGGCGCAATCAAAATAGCTCGATACTATATTCGTGGAAATGCAAATATGCTTCATAATTTTTTTTGCAAATTTTTCGCGGTTTTCGATTTTTTCTCACCTTTTAAACCTTTCCTGAAACTCCACGAACATTTCAAGACTAAGATAAGAAAAATCCGTTTAGCAGTTCTCGAGTTTTAGCGAGACTAACGAACAGCAATTCATTTTTATATCCTTCACCACACTGTGGTACAGGGTATTATGTCTTTGTGCATATGTTTGTAACAGGCAAAAGGAATCGAGATAGACCCATGGTTCCTTTTGAGAATATGCAGAGAATCACTTTCTAAGTCGATTTACGCATGTCCGTCTGTCCGTCCGTCCATGTATTTTTGTGAGCAAAGTACAGGTCGCATTTATGATCCGAATTGGATGAAATTTGGCAAAGCCCATTTGTTTGGCCCAAGGACGAACCCTATAGAAATTGTAGAAAATCGGTTCAGATTTAGATATAGCTTCCATATATATTTTCGTCCGATTTTAGGTTAATGGTACACCAAAGTCCCTGAAAATCATTCGATTTGTACGAATTTTGGCATTACGCACTGAATTACGTCTACAATGATGTGTGCTAAGTTTCGTGAAAGTCGGTTCAGATTTGGATATAGCTCCCATATATAGTATCGCCCGATTTTAGGCAAATAGTGCACCAAAGTCCCTGAAAATCATTCGATTTGCACGAATTTTTGCATACATAGCTCTCATATATAGTTTCGCCCGATTTTTGGGAAAAGGTGTACCAAAGTCCCTGAAAATCATTCGATATGCACGAAATTTGGCGTAGCGTATTGAATTAAGTCTAGAATGACGTGTGCTAAGTTTCGTGAAAATCGGTTAAGATTTATATATAGATCCCATATATAGTTTTGCTCGATTTTAGGTAAATGGTGCACCAAAGTCCCTGAAAATCATCCAAATTGCACTAATTTTAGCATAGCGTATTGAATTAAGTCTAGAATGACGTGTGTTAAGTTTCCTTAAAATCGGTTCAGATTTAGATATAGCTCCCATATATAGTATCGCCCGATTTTAGGTAAATGGTGCATCAAAGTCCCTGAAAATCATTCGATTGGCACGAATTTTGGCATAGCGTATTGAATTAAGTCTAGAATGATGTGTGCTAAGTTTTGTGAAAATCGGTTCAGATTTAGATATAGCTCCCATATATAGTATCGCCCGATTTTAGGTAAATGGTGCACCAAAGTCCCTGAAAACCATTAGATTTCCACGAATTTTGCCATAGCGTACATAGCTCCCATATATAGTTTCGCCCGATTTTTGGGAAAAGTCCCTGAAAATCATTCGATTTGCTCGAAATTTGGCGTAGCGTTTTTAATTAAGTCGTGAAAATTGGTTAAGATTTAGATATAGCCCCCATATATAGTTTCGCCCGATTTTAGGTAAATGGTGCACCAAAGTCCCTACAAATATTTTGATTGACACGAATTTCGGTATAGCGTACTGAATTAAGTCTGGAATGACGTGTGCTGAGTTTCTTTAAATTCGGTTCAGATGTAAATATAGCCCCCATATATAGATTCGCCCGATTTAAGGTAAATGGTGCACTAAAGCACAGCGTATTGAATTAAGCCTAGAATCATGTTTGCTAATTTTCGTGAAAATCGGTGCAGATTTAGATATAGCTCCCATATATATTTTCGTCCGATTTAGGGTAATTGGTGCACCAAAGGTCCTAAATATGTTTCGATTTGCACGAAATTTTGCACAGCGTACTGAATTGAGTCTAGCATGACGTGTGCTAAGTTTCATGAAAATCGGTTCAGAGTTAGATATAGCCCCCCTATATAGTTTCGCCGATTTCAGGTAAATGGTGCACCAAAGCCCTGCTAATCTTTTGATTTCCACTAATTTTGGTAAAGCGTACTGAACTAAGTCTAGAATGATGTGTACATCTCCTATATATATTTTCGTCCAATTTTAAGTTAATCATGCACTAAAAATCCATAGCTAGGCCGATTGACACAACGTACTGAAGTTAATATAAATTAATCTCTGGCAAGTTTCCTTGAAATCGGTTCAGATATAGATATAAAATAGCTTCCATATATAATTTCGACTTATTCATGTTAATTGTACACCAAATAATCAATGGGTGTCTGATTGAGATTAATTTTTAAACAGTGCAGCATACCGGTGTTAGTCGGTTTAGATATAGATAAAAATCACATATTTAAGTTCGTTCAATTTTATGTCAAAGTTCCCTCAAAAATGCGACGTCTTTTAGGATACATATGTAGAATATACCCAAAGTGGTGAAGGGTATCATATATTCGGCCCAGTCCGACTTTTCTACTTTCCTTGGTGATTATATATAGATAGACAGATAGATATGTAGACAATGCTAAACTGTTTAATAAAAATTATTCTCGGAAGACAGATCCGTTTCGCTTAATCGGGTTCTTAATGTGTAATCAAATTCATTGTAAAAATTTTGCAATATACGTTAATATTTATTAGTTAACAAATCTCGTCTTATAGCACTTAGTTTACAGTTCAAGAAAATAAGGATTACAAGCACAAGGACTGGACATAGAAGGAGGATATAATTTACAAAAATATTCCACATTCGATTTGGCTGCAGGCATGTGAGTTTTACTTCGGCAACTTGAGTTACCAGGCAAAAATTGACCACGACATACCTAAACAGGTAAGGAAAGAAGAAACTCATCGAAATAATTATTTTCGATCCTATAAAGTATATATATTCTTGATCAGTGTAAAATTTTATGACGAATTAAACATGTCCGACTGTCTGTCTGTCCGTCTGTTGTAATCACTGTAGCATCTAAACGAATTGAGATATATCATCGAAATTTTGCATAGAATTGGGGTTTTATAGCGCGTTATCGTAGTCGTATAGGGTAACAAATCTGCCTTCCAAAATATGCATAGAATCATTTTCTGAGTCGATTTATGCATGTTCGTCTGTCCGACTGCCCGGCCGTCCATGTGAGCAAAGTACCGGTCGCATTTATGATCCGAATTGGATAAAATTTGGCACAGCTCATTTATTTTGCCCAAGGACGAATCCTATTGAAATTGGGAAAAATCGGTTCATATTTAGATATAACTCCCATATATATTTTCGCCCGATTTAATCTAAATGGTGCACCAAAGACCCTATATATCTGTCGATTTGCACGAAATTTAGTATAACGTACTGCATTGAGCCTAGAATGATGTCTGCCAAGTTTCGTGAAAATCGGTCCAGATTTAGATATAGCTCCTATATATAGTTTCGTCCGATTTCATGTAAATTGTGCACCAAAGTCCCTATATATCTTTCGTTTTGCACGAAATTTGTCATAACGTATTGAATTGAGCCTAGAGTGATGTCTGCCAAGTTTCAAGAAAATCGGTCCAGATTTAGATATAGCTCCCATATATAGTTTTGTCCGATTTCATGTAAATGGTGCACCAAAGTCCATATATATCTTTCGATTTGCACCAAATTTGGCATAAGGTACTGAATTGAGCCTAGAGTGATGTCTGTCAAGTTTCGAGAAAATCGGCCCAGATTTAGATATAGCTCCCATATATAGTTTCGTCCGATTTAAAGTAAATGGTGCACCAAAGTCCCTATATATCCTTCGATTTGCACGAAATTTGGCATAACGTACTGAATCGAGCCTAGAGTGATGTCGGTCAAGTTTCGTGAAAATCGGTCAAGGTTTAGATATAGCTCCCCTATATATTTTCGTCCGATTTAATGTAAATTTAGTCCAGAATGATGGGTGCCAAGTTTTGTGAAAATCGGTTGAGATTTAGATATAGCTCCCTTTTGTTATATATTGATTTTAAGTAATTGGTGCACCAAGGAACCAATAGGCTGGTAGGAATAAAACGTACTGAAATTAGTATAACCTAACCTGTGACAAGTTTCGTTGAAATCGCTTCATATTTGGATATAGCTTCCATATATATTGTCGCCCGATTTCAAGTAAATTGGGCATCAAACTTCTCATGTTAGTCAGACTGACATCAAATTTTGCACAACGTACAAAATTCAGCATAGAATTGTTACCTTTTCTAGAAGTACAGGGATAGTTCAACGGATGACCTATTTATATTCGTTTGAAGTTCATTTACATACATTTATCCCATTGTAACAAACGAATATAATGTTTATGAATAGATCTAGGTAGATTCACATTTAGATAAATATCATACCCATAGTGGTAGTCCGACTTTACTACTTTCCTTACTGGTTTTCATTGGTTCAAATATTTATGTATATCACACATTTAATTTCGCCCTATTCCAATTCAATTGTCTTTTCTATGCACCCAAAGTGGTAAAGGGTACCATACAGTCGGTCCCGTCCGACATTTGAACTTTCCTTACTGGTTATTTGTTTTTTTTTTGTGTTCTTCAAACATTGACTGTCAACATCATCACATCAATTAAACTGTCTGTTCTGGCTGGCTTCTCCAGCAAAACAAGAAATTATTCCAAATCAATTAAAAATCAGAAAAAAACTGCAGTGAAAATAAAACGGAAGTGTATGTAATTATGGGAACGTGTTAATATGCGCGTAATAATTACTAATTAGAGTAAATGAAGCGAATATGAGAGACAGTGGGCAATTGTAAAATTAAAACTAATGCGGATTTTTCGAGGTCCTCGGAGGAATAGATTTACTTCAAAGGGGTTAACGGCTGATGAAATCTGGGTTTGTGGCTAAATTATGTTATAGGAAATCAAATTAAACTATAAATGCTCACTTCATACGTTTCTTCGATGACAGGGGCACAGTGGTTCATAACAAAGGTTAGTTCTGCTATGGTTTTAAACCCTCAGTGTACGTCATAATATTATCAACGAAGACTCTCATACAGGTTTTCTTTGTCAAAACAAAGTGCTACCTTAGTTATATAGGTTTCACTGTATAACATATTTATGATTACCCACAAACATACATACATATATTACACACACTCTTAATAATTCTTTTCAACTTTTAGGTGTTCATTTTAATGAGCCACTCACGTTTTTGTGTGCTGAATGGATTTTCATTAAGCACACCAACATACAAATATATGTCCCACCTTGGTACAGCAGGAGGATGCGACTGATGCTGTGGATGCTGCTCGAGATGTGCATAACATCACATCTATGCCAAAACATAGTAATAACCAGAAGATGATGAGCCTAGACAAGAAATGGAATTTCAACATCATGGCCTGGTAGGAGAGGGCTTGGCAAAGATCGTCTACACACCTTATGTGATACATACCAGCGGGACTGACATAGTAAAGAACGAAGTGTGAGTCTAGTGCATGGTTGAATACTGTGTGCAAAGGAAAACTGATGTTGCTCCACTAGAGATTGAATTACGAGAAATGCGTGAGAGCTGACATGCAACAACAACAACAGCATTTAATAAAGTTTACCAACGTGTCAGTATTTTTTTGCAGTCAAGACTCCTCTTCCTTTAGTTTAGTTACCCAAAAGCCTATAAACTTCCCATCATATTTATAAACCAAACTAAACTAGGTAAGTGATGTGTGTAGACTATATGGACCAGACATAAGTTTTAATACTAAAATTGCAAGCCATTATAACATAGAGAGGAGCTTGACAGAGGAGCAAAACCAAAAACACCGATAAACGATCAAAATAATTAAAAGACACACAGAAACCTGTCATAATGGACACGAACAACAAATGTGTTTAAGTGGAGAAGACCCATTGAAGGTCTACCAGACAAATGAGACTTTTTTTGGGAATTCCTGAAAAAATAGATTTTTTTTCTAAGGACATACAGGGTCCTCCATACAGAGGCGTGGATTTATTTCAGATATTTGTTCTAGGTCCTCTATACAGAGGCGTGCATTTATTTCAAATATTTGTTCTAGGTCCTCCATACAGAGGCGTGGATTTATTTCAAATATTTGTTCTAGGTCCTCCATACAGAGGCGTGGATTTATTTCAAATATTTGTTCTAGGTCCTCCATACAGAGGCGTGGATTTATTTCAAATATTTTTTCTAGGTCCTCCATACAGAGGCGTGGATTTATTTAACCTAATTTTTCTAGGTCCTCCATACAGAGGCGTGGATTTATTTAACCTAATTTTTCTAGGTCCTCCATACAGAGGCGTGGATTTATTTCAAATATTTTTTCTAGGTCCTCCATACAGAGGCGTGGATTTATTTAACCTAATTTTTCTAGGTCCTCC